>NC_079194.1:43383776-43683224 GCF_029499605.1 Hyla sarda | reverse complement strand
TACATGATATACACAGCTCTGCACTACATGATATACACAGCTCTGCACTACATGATACACAGCTCTGCACTACAACATATACACAGCTCTGCACTACATGATATACACAGCTCTGCACTACAACATATACACAGCTCTGCACTACATGATATACACAGCTCTGCACTACAACATATACACAGCTCTGCACTACATGATATACACAGCTCTGCACTACAAATATACACAGCTCTGCACTACAACATATACACAGCTCTGCACTACATGATATACACAGCTCTGCACTACATCGATATACACAGCTCTGCACTACATGATATACACAGCTCTGCACTACATCATATACACAGCTCTGCACTACATGATATACACAGCTCTGCACTACAACATATACACAGCTCTGCACTACATGATATACACAGCTCTGCACTACAACATATACACAGCTCTGCACTACATGATATACACAGCTCTGCACTACAACATATACACAGCTCTGCACTACATGATATACACAGCTCTGCACTACAATGATATACACAGCTCTGCACTACATCATATACACAGCTCTGCACTACATGATATACACAGCTCTGCACTACAACATATACACAGCTCTGCACTACATGATATACACAGCTCTGCACTACAACATATACACAGCTCTGCACTACATGATATACACAGCTCTGCACTACATGATATACACAGCTCTGCACTACAACATATACACAGCTCTGCACTACAACATATACACAGCTCTGCACTACATGATATACACAGCTCTGCACTACAACATATACACAGCTCTGCACTACATGATATACACAGCTCTGCACTACAACATATACACAGCTCTGCACTACATGATATACACAGCTCTGCACTACAACATATACACAGCTCTGCACTACAACATATACACAGCTCTGCACTACATGATATACACAGCTCTGCACTACAACATATACACAGCTCTGCACTACATGATATACACAGCTCTGCACTACAACATATACACAGCTCTGCACTACATGATATACACAGCTCTGCACTACAACATATACACAGCTCTGCACTACAACATATACACAGCTCTGCACTACATGATATACACAGCTCTGCACTACATGATATACACAGCTCTGCACTACATGATATACACAGCTCTGCACTACAACATATACACAGCTCTGCACTACATGATATACACAGCTCTGCACTACAACATATACACAGCTCTGCACTACATGATATACACAGCTCTGCACTACATGATATACACAGCTCTGCACTACAACATATACACAGCTCTGCACTACATGATATACACAGCTCTGCACTACAACATATACACAGCTCTGCACTACATGATATACACAGCTCTGCACTACAACATATACACAGCTCTGCACTACATGATATACACAGCTCTGCACTACAACATATACACAGCTCTGCACTACAACATATACACAGCTCTGCACTACATGATATACAAAGCTCTGCACTACATGATATACACAGCTCTGCACTACATGATATACACAGCTCTGCACTACAACATATACACAGCTCTGCACTACAACATATACACAGCTCTGCACTACATGATATACACAGCTCTGCACTACAACATATACACAGCTCTGCACTACAACATATACACAGCTCTGCACTACAACATATACACAGCTCTGCACTACATGATATACACAGCTCTGCACTACATGATATACACAGCTCTGCACTACAACATATACACAGCTCTGCACTACAACATATACACAGCTCTGCACTACATGATATACACAGCTCTGCACTACAACATATACACAGCTCTGCACTACATGATATACACAGCTCTGCACTACAACATATACACAGCTCTGCACTACAACATATACACAGCTCTGCTCTACAACATATACACAGCTCTGCACTACATGATATACACAGCTCTGCACTACAACATATACACAGCTCTGCACTACATGATATACACAGCTCTGCACTACAACATATACACAGCTCTGCACTACATGATATACACAGCTCTGCACTACAACATATACACAGCTCTGCACTACATGATATACACAGCTCTGCACTACAACATATACACAGCTCTGCACTACAACATATACACAGCTCTGCACTACAACATATACACAGCTCTGCACTACAACATATACACAGCTCTGCACTACATGATATACACAGCTCTGCACTACATTATATACACAGCTCTGCACTACATGATATACACAGCTCTGCACTACAACATATACACAGCTCTGCACTACATGATATACAAAGCTCTGCACTACAACATATACACAGCTCTGCACTACATCATATACACAGCTCTGCACTACATGATATACACAGCTCTGCACTACATGATATACACAGCTCTGCACTACAACATATACACAGCTCTGCACTACAACATATACACAGCTCTGCACTACAACATATACACAGCTCTGCACTACAACATATACACAGCTCTGCACTACATGATATACACAGCTCTGCACTACAACATATACACAGCTCTGCACTACAACATATACACAGCTCTGCACTACATGATATACACAGCTCTGCACTACAACATATACACAGCTCAGTACTACATGATATACACAGCTCTACACTACAACATATACACAGCTCTGCTCTACAACATATACACAGCTCTGCACTACATGATATACACAGCTCTGCACTACATTATATACACAGCTCTGCACTACATGATATACACAGCTCTGCACTACAACATATACACAGCTCTGCACTACATGATATACAAAGCTCTGCACTACAACATATACACAGCTCTGCACTACATCATATACACAGCTCTGCACTACATGATATACACAGCTCTGCACTACATGATATACACAGCTCTGCACTACAACATATACACAGCTCTGCACTACAACATATACACAGCTCTGCACTACAACATATACACAGCTCTGCACTACAACATATACACAGCTCTGCACTACAACATATACACAGCTCTGCACTACAACATATACACAGCTCTGCACTACATGATATACACAGCTCTGCACTACATGATATACACAGCTCTGCACTACATGATATACACAGCTCTGCACTACAACATATACACAGCTCTGCACTACATGATATACAAAGCTCTGCACTACAACATATACATAGCTCTGCACTACATGATATACACAGCTCTGCACTACATGATATACACAGCTCTGCACTACATGATATACACAGCTCTGCACTACAACATATACACAGCTCTGCACTACAACATATACACAGCTCTGCACTACAACATATACACAGCTCTGCACTACAACATATACACAGCTCTGCACTACAACATACACAGCTCTGCACTACATGATATACACAGCTCTGCACTACAACATATACACTGCTCTGCACTACAACATATACACAGCTCTGCACTACAACATATACACAGCTCTGCACTACATGATATACACAGCTCTGCACTACATGATTTACACAGCTCAGCACTACAACATATACACAGTTATGCACTACAACATATACACAGATCTGCACTACAACATATACACAGCTCTGCACTACAACATATACACAGCTCTGCACAACATGATATACACAGCTCTGCACTACATGATATACACAGCTCTGCACTACATGATATACACAGCTCTGCACAACATGATATACACAGCTCTGCACTACAACATATACACAGCTCTGCAATACAGGTGGCGGAGCATCGTTACGTCACGGCTCCACCCCTCGTGACATCACTGCCCGCCCTCTCAATACAAGTCTATGGGAGGGGGCGTGGCGGCCATCACGCTCCCTCTCATAGACTTGCATTAAGGGGGCGGGCCGTGATATCACGAGGGGGCGGAGCCGTGACGTAACAATGCTCCGGGCCCTGTATCGCCGGTTATTACGCACAGAGCGAGTGTGCTCTGTGCAGTAATGATAGCCGGGTGCCGCAGCGGAGATCCTGGGGGTCTCCGGCAGCGGGACCCCAGTGATCTGACATCTTATCCCCTATCCTTTGGATAGGGGCAGAGTACCCCTTTAACACTTAGAACTTAGGTATTTACACACTCGAGAGAAATTTGGTTACAAATTTTAGGGTGATTTATTTCCATTTACTATTACATGCAATCCTTAGAATGTGTGCACTGAGCAATGCCATTCCATAGCATAGCATTGATAAGGGTTATCTGTGCTCGATTGCTCCAGCCTGCAGAGCCTGCACAGACTGAACTGCGAGGAGGCAGTCAAGGGCCATTCCGTCGTCCTCTCAGCTGTTCGGAAAGCTGCGATTTCACCATAGAGGTCCCAAGCAGCCCGCTGAGCTAGCGGGGATGTCTTTTCTCCTGTTTTAGACTCCATGATCAACTTTGATTGCGGCATCTAAAGGGTTAATACCTGGCATCAGCCCGATCGATGATGCCCAGTATTAGCCGTGGGTCCTGTTTGCTGATAGCTCCTGAGCACGCTTCTTATAACTGGAGTGGGCAATGGACGTAAAATATACCGTACATCCATTGTCCTTAAGGGGTTAATGACACTTGATCCGTGCATCCTGAGAGCGTGGCATTTGCAAGTGAGCTGTTCTTTTCTACGCACAAAGCTGCAAACAGTGCTATTTTGTCAAGTAATATTTTGGACCCCATGTTGGCAGGGCCATATTTACAGATTGCACTTGCCGCTGCTCTAGGAACTCGGACGTTTACATGAGCGAATTTACTTTCAAACTCTCAGCATTTTCCCTTCTGCGAGTTTGAAAGGGGGCAGGCTCTCCATGGCAAATTTTTGGCAGCAGTTCTGCTTTTTAAAATCAATTTCAGACCCTATTTATCTCAATGGGATTCTGCGGTAGATTCCGCTACCGAAAATTTGCAGTGGAGAGCCTGCCCACTTTCAAACTCGCAATGGGAAACACGCTGTGAGTTTGAAAGTAAAATCGTGTTGTGTGAATAAGCCCTTACGGTAATTCCACATGTGTCTGAATTTTATAATGAAGATCTGTCACAAAAATACAGCAAAAACTGCATGCATTACTTGCGGATTTTGTTACTGATTAACCTTGAATCTCTCCCTTGGATCTCACCCGCCTTCTAAGATAACTTCTTATTTTTCCACCAACAGAGTCATATAATGGGGATTTTTATTTATTTATAGCACAATATTCTTTAATATTTTGTCTTGTAAAATGTTAGCTATCACCATAGAAGCCTAACAGATACCATTAAAACTAACAATATAAATTCATACAGTGGCCTTACCGGCCTTCTTTGTTAACCTTTCCTTATGACATCACACATGTGACATCATCAAGTGTTTGGAGCTATCTCTACCAGCCACTAGTACAGTTCAGGTCCTAACCATCAGAGGGAGCGCACACGAAGAGCAGGAGAAGAGGAAGAGGACAAGATGACACAGGAGAGGTACATAAATCCTAAATATTGGTCAGAATACATGTAGAGTTCGATGGCTTGCAAATAATGACAAGACCCATTAAATATGTTGGGGGAGATTCATCAAAACCTGTGGAGAGGAAAGATTGACCAGCTGCCTATAGCAACCAATCAGATCGCTTCTTTAATTCTTGACACAGGAGAGGTACATAAATCCTAAATATTGGTCAGAATACATCTAGAGTTCTAGATTTGCAAATGATGACAAGATCCATTAAATAAAATAAGGGAAATTTATCAAAAGCTGTCCAGAGGAAAAGTTGCTGAGTTGCCCATAGAAACCAATCAGATCGCTTCTTTCATTTTTTAAAAGGCCTCTAAAAAATGAAAGAAGCGATTTGATTGGTTGCTATGGGCAACTCAGTAACTTTTCTTCTGGACAGGTTTTGATAAATCTCCCCGAATGTGTCAAAATAATATGTATTAAATCTAATTATTTAACTATACACTTTGCTGATGTTCACAAATGACCAAGTATATACTGTTTATTTAATTCTATTACACAAAGGGAGAGATTTATCAAAACCAGTGGAGAAGAACTGTTGATAATTTGCCCATAGCAACCAATCAGATCGCTTCTTTCATTTTCAACAAGGCCTCTGAAAAATAAAATAAGTGATTTGATTGGTTGCTATGGGCAACTGGTCAACATTTCCTCTTCCCAGGTTTTTATAAATGCCCCCCATAGACTCGGGGTTGGTGGGGGGTGGGGATGTAAGTACTGTAGGGGTATAGTAAGTCTATGGGGAAATTTATCAAAACCTGAGTAGATGAAGGGTGGAGCAGTTTCCCATAGCAACCAATCAGATCGCTTCTTTTAGTTTTCAGAGGCCTTTTCAAAAATTAAATTAGATATCTATTTGGTTGCTAAGGGCATTTTTCTCTGCACAGATTTTGATAAATCTCCCCCTATATGTATAGTTTTCCATACATAGAAAGGGAAAAGCACCTAAATGTCTAAAACACACCTATATGTTCCATGTATGTGACCTACTAATGGGGGTGACAGGGAGGAGATCTCTGAACTTTCAACATGACATTTTCAGTAGAGATGATTCAGGGATTTATCCAATTGACAGCAGGTGATGGAGAAATGTTTCTGCACCGTGTCTATGACAATCATGGATGGTTCTTGCCTTCCTTAGTTTGTAGCGCTATTGTTACCATTAAAGATGTCAGAACCCTGAAATAAACCCTAACAGACCCAACTAACTAAGGAGTACAAGAGAGTTTGCTCATGGTTATTAAAAAATAATCTGGCATAGCTGTAATATCTGTTACAAACAGAAGCCAGGGGGCTAGAATGAAAAGAAAAAAAAATTGATTTATATTAGTTGAAATACCTTTTCGTAAGTAGAAACAAGGACCATGAATTTATTTAAAAACATAGCCAAAAATCCCACTATAAATTCATACAGTGGCCTGACCAGCCTTCTTTGTTAACCTTCCCTTATGACATCACACATGTGACGTCATCAAGTGTTTGGAGCTATCTCTACCAGCCACTAGTACAGTTCAGGTCCTAACCATCAGAGGGAGCGCACACGAAGAGCAGGAGAAGAGGAAGAGGACAAGATGACACAGGAGAGGTACATAAATCCTAAATATTGGTCAGAATACATGTAGAGTTCGATGGCTTGCAAATAATGACAAGATCTATTAAATATGTTGGGGGAGATTCATCAAAACCTGTGGAGAGGAAAGATTGACCAGCTGCCTATAGCAACCAATCAGATCACTTCTTTAATTCTTAATAAGGCCTCTGAAAGAAGCAATCTTATTGGTTGCTACGGGCAACAGGTCAACTTTTCCTCTGCACTGGTTTTGATAAATCTCCCCCTTTATGTATAGTTTTCCATACATAGAAAGGGAAAAGCACCTAAATGTCTAAAACACACCTATATGTTCAGTGTATGTGACCTACTAATGGGGGTGGCAGGGAAGTAATATAAGAGATCTCTGACCTTTAACATGACCTTCTGTTATAACCTAAAACAAGAATTTAGGCAGAAATAATGTATATTTCACTATTATAATGCTGGATTTCATGTATGACTATTAATACAGAATCATAAAAAGAAATGCATACATAGAATTTTCTTTAACAAGATTGTCCCACAGAGCAAATTTGGTAAAATCAGATGTGTGTCCCATACATATATGTAAAGGGGAACAAATGTGTTGTTTTTAAGGAAAAAACTTATATCTCTGTAGAGTTCTTCACCCCCATGGATCTGATCACCTAGTTTCCTCTCTGAGCACTAACCCTGCTGTTGCCAGGCGACAGAGCACACACTTTCCCACAATCCCCCTTGCTTATATGCACAGTGGAGACAAACTGCCATTACCTTCAGGAGACTGCAGGTGAACTGGGCATGTATTACCCCGCCATAGTTGGTCGTAACCAAGGGCAACAGTTATCAAAACAATGCAGGTACATGGAGGATTAGTAATCTTATATTGCTCACTAAGAGAGATATAGACTTGCATTGAGGGGGCGGGGCGTGACATCATGAGGGGGCAGGACTATGACGTCACGAGCTCCCGGCGCAGGCTCCAGCGTTCAGAACAGTTTGGTCCAAATGCTGAGCAGCAGAGTACCCCTTTAAATGTCTAAATATCTTCAGTGTATGTGACATAGCAACAGGGGTGATAGGAAAGAAATTTTCAACATGACACTTCCAGCAGAGACACACACACCTCCTGTTATAACATAAAACAAGAATTTATGTTTACATTACGTATATTTAACCATTATAATGCTGGATCTTATGTATGACAATTAAAGGGAACCAAGCAATAGATTTTACCATATCCAACGCTTGCCAACATGTTATACAGTGATCCCTCAACTTACAATAGCCTCAACATGCAATAGTTTCAACATACAATGGGGGAGATTTATCAAAACCTGTCCACAATAAAAGTTGTCCAGTTGCTCATAGCAGATCACTTCTATAATTTTTTAACAAGGCCTCTGCAATATCAAAGAAGCAATCTGATTGGTTGTTATGGGCAACTGGGCAACTTTTCCTTTGCACACATTTTGATAAATCTCCCCCAATGGTCTTCTCTGGGCAATTGTAACTTGAAATCAGACTTAGCATACAATGCTACAGACAGTCCAGATCTGCAAAACATGTCAATGCCTGGAAGTATTGACCAATTACTGAAGTATTACTTAAGTATTACTGAAGTGCATGCACTGACTGGCTGTCTGGTAGCGCCTCCCTACAGTACAGGGAGGTACTACATGTTCTGTACGACTCTTACCTGTGCCACAGCTAGCTGCTCCTTTGGACACCAGGTAAGGGTGCCTCCATTTTACTTTCTAAGGACATTGGGGGGTATTTATCATTTTTACCTGTTGTTAGTTTCTTTTTACCAATTGTTTTTTTACTTTGGATTTTAAGGACGTGCGTTAAATTTATCATTTGGCGTATGTCCTTTAGTAACTTTGGCACATAGCATATTCTTTTCCATGTCAGAATATTGTTGGTGGTGATTTTCACCAAACATGCGTCAAAATACAATTGGCACAAATGATAAATCACTGACCACTGCAAAAATCATACACAGGATGGTCAAAATCCTATCAAGTTTTCAAAATGACAGTGGAGAGAATGCGCCAAAGTTTGGAGCAAAAGACACTGCCAAAAAAATGCTCCAAACATACACAATAAAAGACACATAAATCTGTTGATAATTCTACCCCCCCCCCATTGTCCATTGTGTGTACTGAACAGGACCCTGAAGAAGCTCCTGTCCTCTACATAGACAGTGATTACAGCTCCCAGCAGATCTTTATTATTTTTATAAGGACTTGCATTATCTATCTTATATATCTACTTAATTTTCTTTAATCCTCACTTTTTCCTATTTTTGGATGATATTTTGGTGGCTTCAGAGTCAATTACCAGGTCTCCATAGTTTCCATAGAGTTATGGTCGTAACATATATGGTCGTCCTGGAACCAATTAATATTGTAACCTGAGGGACCACTGTATATAGTAAAATCTTTATCCTCACTATCCCCGGAAGATGGTTTTGCCCCCAGGGATTGTGAGGATATGAAGTTATAAAGTCCCTGCAGGGGGGGGGGGGGGGCGACGACACATTAACTTCATACCCCCACCATCCCTGGGCGTAAAAATGTCTTCCAGGGATGGTGAGGATATAGATTTTCCCATATATAATGTGTTGCCAGGCATTATATAGGTTAAAATCTGCTGCTTGGTTCCCTTTAACTCTGAATCATAAAAAGAAATACATACACTGAAATTTCTTTATATCATAACTGGAATATGTACGAATATTTTGAGGAGATGTTCTAGCTGTTCTCTACCTTACATACTTGTATTGCCTCTTACTATTAGACAGTACAGAAATTAAAGGGGGTTTTCATGACTTTTGTGATTGCTGGTCTATTTACAGAATAGCCCCTCAATTACTGTTCAGTGGGCTGCACTATACAGTGAATGGGGACGATAGCCTTGCACTCTTCATTATATAGTGGTGGTGCTGGATAACTGCAACTCGGCTCTCTCTGAAGTAGATAGGAGCTGAGCTGCTGTTGCCTGGTACCACCACTGTAGAAAGAATGGCCCAGGGATTCAGGCCTCATTTACTGTATAAGGGGAGCTAAACAGCTGATCAGAGGGTGTTTCAGTTGTCAGTATCCTGACGATCAGCAATTAATAGCCTAGCCTAAGGATAGACAATCATTAAAATTTGAAAAACTCAACCTCTCAAAACAATGAAAATACATAAATTATAAATACATACATTATCATTTATGGGAAATTTATGTATTTTTATTCTTTTGAAGGGTCCGGTTTTTCAAATGTCAATGAATAGAAATCCCTATAAAATAGAAAACCAATGTGTAATATGTTACAATTTTTTTTGTTTCTTTTTTTTTACTTTTTCATAATCCCTGATGCATGTATCAGGAACATGTTATCATACCTGTGTCTTTTTACAGATGATGCCCGGTGAGAAGGTGAACGAAACACATACCCTCGTCAGCTGCAAGAAAGAAACCATGAAACAGGTAATTAATATTTATATTAATTACTGATAACAATCAGGCTAGATGTAAAATCTAGACCTGCAAAGATGTCATAGTCTTTCCCTTATACATGAAGATATATGTGTTGTTAATAAGTATATAGTCTATTGACAGCCTCTTATATAACACAACCATATCTCAGGTACAGAGGTTAGGAACATTTGTGATACTTATTCTGTTTTTTATTCGTAAGAATCCCTTTTTTCAATATTTAATAGAAGTTTACTTTAGACCAGTGTTTTCCAACCTTCTTTGCCTCGGGGCACCCCTCGGACATGTTTTTTTTTTTTCACGGGGAACCCCTACCAAATTTGATGAGCAAAAAGGTAGCAGAAAGGTGTACATGGGTAACAGGTGTGTCGGAGAATACATGGGTGATAGATAGGTGTACATGGGTGACAGGGGCATAGGGGGTGACAGAGGGGTGTACATGGGTGACAGAGGAGCGTAGATGAGTGTTCATGGGTAAAAGAGGAGTGTAGAGGAGTGTACATGGGTGACAGAGGGGTGTAGAGGGGCAAACATGGGTGACAGAGTGGTGTTGGGGGTATAGAGGAGTGTACATGGGTGACAGAGGAGTGTAGAGGGGGTTACATGGGTGTAGAGGAGTGTAGAGGAGTGTACATGGGTGGCAGATGGGTGTAGAGGAGTGTACATGGGTGGCAGAGGGGTGTAGAGGAGTGTACATGGGTGTAGATGAGTGTACATGGGTGGCAGAGGGGTGTAGAGGAGTGTACATGGGAGAGAGAGGGGTGTAGAGATGTGTACATGGGTGACAGAGGGATGTATAGGAATGGACATGGGTGACAAGGGAGCATAGGGGGTGACAGAGGGGTGTAGAGGAGTGTACATGGGTGGCAGAGGGGTGTAGAGGGGCATACATAGGTGACAGAGTGGTGTTGGGGGTGTAGAGGAGTGTACATGGGTGACAAAGGGTGACAGAGGGGTGTAGAGGAGTGTCAATGGGTGGCAGATGGGTGTAGAGATGTGTACATGGATGACAGGGAGGCATAGGGGGTGACAGAAGGGTGTATGGGGTGATGGAGGGGTGCACATGGGTGACAGAGGGGTGTAAAGGAGTGTACATAGGAGAAAGAGGGGTGTAGAAGAGTGTACATGGGTGGCGGATGGGTGTAGAGGAGTGTACATGGGTGGCAGATGGGTGTAGAGGAGTGTACATGGGTGGCAGACGGGTGTTGAGGAGTGTACATGGGTGACAGAGGGGTGTAGAGGAGTGTATATGGGGGACAGGGGGCATAGGGGGTGACAGAGGGGTGTACGGGATGATAGCTGGGTGTATAAGGGTGACAGAGGGGTGTTGGTGGTGTAGAGGAGTGTACTTGGGTGACAGATGAGCACAAAGGATAGTACATGGATAACAGAGGGGTGCACATGGGTGATAGAGAGGTGTAGATGAGTGTACATGGGTGACAGAAAGGTGTACATGGGTAACAGAGGGGTGTAGAGGAGTGAACACAGGTGGCAGTGGGGTGTAGAGGAGTGTACATGGGTGAAAGATGGACGCACATGGGTGACAGAGGGGTGTAGAGGAGTGTACATGGGTGACAGAGGGGTGTAGAGGAGTGAACATAGGTGGCAGTGGGGTGTAGAGGAGTGTACATGGGTGAAAGATGGGCGCACATGGGTGACAGTGGGTCGTAGGGGTGACAGGTGTGCAGAGGAGTGTACTTGGGTAACAGAGGGGTGTAGAGGGGTGTACATGGGTGGCAGACAGGTGTAGAGGAGTGTACATGGGTGACAGATGGGTGTAGAAGAGTATAAATGGGTGACAAATGGGTGTAGAGGATTGTACATGGGTGGCAGAGGGGTGTAGAGGAGTGTACATGGGTGGCAGAGGGATGTAAATGAGTGACAGAGGGGTATAGAGGAGTGTTCATGGGTGGCAGACGGGTGTAGAGGAGTGTACATGGGTGACAGGGGGCGTAGAGGAGTGTACATGGGTAACAAAGGAGTGTACATGGGTAACAGAAAGGTGTACATGGGTGACAGAGAGGTGTAGAGGAGTGAACATAGGTGGCAGTGGGGTGTAGAGGAGTGTACATGGGTGAAAGATGGGCGCACATGGGTGACAGAGGGGTGTAGAGGAGTGTACATGGGTGACAGTGGGTCATAGGGGTGACAGAGGTGTGCAGAGGAGTGTACTTGAGTAACAGAGGGGTGTAGAGGGGTGTACATGGGTGGCACACAGGTGTAGAGGAGTGTACATGGGTGACAGAGGGGTGTAGAGGAGTGTAAATGGGTGACAAATGGGTGTAGAGGATTGTACATGGGTGGCAGAGGTGTGAAGAGGAGTGTACTTGTGTAACAGAAGGGTGTAGAGGGGTGTACATGGGTGGCAGACAGGTGTAGAGGAGTGTACATGGGTGACAGGGGGGCGTAGAGGAGTGTACACGGGTGACAAATGGGTGTAGAGGATTGTACATGGGTGGCAGAGGTGTGAAGAGGAGTGTACTTGTGTAACAGAGGGGTGTAGAGGGGTGTACATGGGTGGCAGACAGGTGTAGAGGAGTGTACATGGGTGACAGGGGGCGTAGATGAGTGTACACGGGTGACAGAGGGATGTAAATGAGTGACAGAGGGCTGTAGAGGAGTGTTCATGTGTGTCAGACGGGTATAGAGGAGTGTATATGGGTGACAGGGGGGCGTAGAGGAGTGTACATGGGTAACAATGGAGTGTAGAGGAGTGTACATGGGTAACAGAAAGGTGTACATGGGTGACAGAGGGGTGTAGAGGAGTGAACATAGGTGGCAGTGGGGTGTAGAGGAGTGTACATGGGTGAAAGATGGGCGCACATGGGTGAAAGAGGGGTGTAGAGGAGTGTACGTGGGTGACAGTGGGTCATAGGGGTGACAGAGGTGTGCAGAGGAGTGTACATGAGTAACAGAGGGGTGTAGAGGGGTGTACATGGGTGGCACACAGGTGTAGAGGAGTGTACATGGGTGACTGAGGAGTGTAGAGGAGTGTAAATGGGTGACAAATAGGTGTAGAGGATTGTACATGGGTGGCAGATGGGTGTAGAGGAGTGCACATGGGTGGCAGACAGGAGTAGAGGAGTGTACATGGGTGATAGGGGGGCGTAGAGGAGTGTACATGGGTAAGAAAGGAGTGTAGAGGAGTGTACATGGGTAACAGAAAGGTGTACATGGGTGACAGAGGGGTGTAGAGGAGTGAACATAGGTGGCAGTGGGGTGTAGAGGAGTATACATGGGTGAAAGATGGGCGCACGTGGGTGACAGAGGGGTGTAGAGGAGTGTACATGGGTAACAAAGGAGTGTAGAGGAGTGTACATCTGTAACAGAAAGGTGTACATGGGTGACAGAGGGGTGTAGAGGAGAGTACATGGGTGACAGTGGGTCATAGGAGTGACAGAGGTGTGCAGAGGAGTGTACATGAGTAACAGAGGGGTGTAGAGGGGTGTACATGGGTGGCACACAGGTGTAGAGGAGTGTACATGGGTGACTGAGGGGTGTAGAGGAGTGTAAATGGGTGACAAATAGGTGTAGAGGATTGTACATGGGTGGCAGATGGGTGTAGAGGAGTGCACATGGGTGGCAGACAGGAGTAGAGGAGTGTACATGGGTGATAGGGGGGCGTAGAGGAGTGTACATGGGTAAGAAAGGAGTGTAGAGGAGTGTACATGGGTAACAGAAAGGTGTACATGGGTGACAGAGGGGTGTAGAGGAGTGAAAATAGGTGGCAGTGGGGTGTAGGGGAGTATACATGGGTGAAAGATGGGCGCACATGGGTGACAGAGGGGTGTAGAGGAGTGTACATGGGTAACAAAGGAGTGTAGAGGAGTGTACATCTGTAACAGAAAGGTGTACATGGGTGACAGAGGGGTGTAGAGGAGTGTACATGGGTGACAGTGGGTCATAGGAGTGACAGAGGTGTGCAGAGGAGTGTACTTGGGTAACAGAGGGGTGTAGAGGGGTGTACATGGGTGGCAGACAGGTTTAGAGGAGTGTACATGGGTGACAGAGGGGTGTAAAAGAGTGTAAATGGGTGACAAATGGGTGTAGAGGATTGTACATGGGTGGCAGAGGGGTGTAGAGGAGTTTACATGGGTGGCAGACAGGTGTAGAGGAGTGTACATGGGTGACAGGGGGCGTAGAGGAGTGTACATGGGTAACAAAGGAGTGTAGAGGAGTGTACATGGGTAACAGAAAGGTGTACATGGGTGGCAGAGGGGTGTAGAGGAGTGTACATGGGTGACAGTGGGTCGTAGGGGTGACAGAAGTGCAGAGGAGTGTACTTGGGTAACAGAGGGGTGTAGAGGGGTGTACATGGGTGATAGAGGAGTGTATGGGTGGCGGAGGTGTGTAGAGGAGTGTACATAGGTGACAAGGATAAAAGAGCGGTGACAGAGAGACAGAGGGGTAAAACAGGGTGTAGAGGTGTGTAAATGGGTGACAGGGGGGCATAGGGAGTGAAAGAAGGGTGTAGTGGGTGATAGAGGGGTGTACATGGGTGACAGAAGGGTGTAGAGGAGTGTACATGGATGGCAGAGGGGTAAACATGGGGTCAGAGGGGTGTAGAGGTGTGTACATGGGTGGTAGATTAGTGTAGAGGAGTGTACATGGGTGGCAGAGGGGTGTAGAGGAGTGTACATGGGTGACAGGGGGGCGTAGGGGGTGACAGTGGGGTGTACATGGGTGACAGAAGGGTGTTGGGGTGTAGAGGAGTGTACATGGGTGGCAGAGGGGTGTAGATGAGTGTACATTGGTGAAAGATGGGTGCACATGGGTGACAGAGGGGTGTACAGGAGTGTAAATGGGTGGCAGAGGGGTGTAGAGGAGTGTACATGGGTGACAGAGGGTTACAGAGGGGTGTAGAGGAGTGTACATGGGTAAGAAAGGAGTGTAGAGGAGTGTACATGGGTAACAGAAAGGTGTACATGGGTGACAGAGGGGTGTAGAGGAGTGAACATAGGTGGCAGTGGGGTGTAGAGGAGTATACATGGGTGAAAGATGGGCGCACATGGGTGACAGGGGTGTAGAGGAGTGTACATGGGTAACAAAGGAGTGTAGAGGAGTGTACATCTGTAACAGAAAGGTGTACATGGGTGACAGAGGGGTGTAGAGGAGTGTACATGGGTGACAGTGGGTCATAGGAGTGACAGAGGTGTGCAGAGGAGTGTACTTGGGTAACAGAGGGGTGTAGAGGGGTGTGCATGGGTGGCAGACAGGTTTAGAGGAGTGTACATGGGTGACAGAGGGGTGTAAAAGAGTATAAATGGGTGACAAATGGGTGTAGAGGATTGTACATGGGTGGCAGAGGGGTGTAGAGGAGTTTACATGGGTGGCAGACAGGTGTAGAGGAGTGTACATGGGTGACAGGGGGCGTAGAGGAGTGTACATGGGTAACAAAGGAGTGTAGAGGAGTGTACATGGGTAACAGAAAGGTGTACATGGGTGACAGAGGGGTGTAGAGGAGTGTACATGGGTGACAGTGGGTCGTAGGGGTGACAGAAGTGCAGAGGAGTGTACTTGGGTAACAGAGGGGTGTAGAGGGGTGTACACGGGTGATAGAGGAGTGTATGGGTGGCGGAGGTGTGTAGAGGAGTGTACATAGGTGACAAGGATAAAAGAGCGGTGACAGAGAGACAGAGGGGTAAAACAGGGTGTAAAGGTGTGTAAATGGGTGACAGGGGGGCATAGGGAGTGACAGAAGGGTGTAGTGGGTGATAGAGGGGTGTACATGGGTGACAGAAGGGTGTAGAGGAGTGTACATGGATGGCAGAGGGGTAAACATGGGGTCAGAGGGGTGTAGAGGTGTGTACATGGGTGGTAGATTAGTGTAGAGGAGTGTACATGGGTGGCAGAGGGGTGTAGAGGAGTGTACATGGGTGACAGGGGGGCGTAGGGGGTGACAGTGGGGTGTACATGGGTGACAGAAGGGTGTTGGGGTGTAGAGGAGTGTACATGGGTGGCAGAGGGGTGTAGATGAGTGTACATTGGTGAAAGATGGGTGCACATGGGTGACAGAGGGGTGTACAGGAGTGTAAATGGGTGGCAGAGGGGTGTAGAGGAGTGTACATGGGTGACAGAGGGGTGTAGAGGAGTGAACATAGGTGGCAGTGGGGTGTAGAGGAGTGTACATGGGTGAAAGATGGGCGCACATGGGTGACAAGGGGGCATAGGGGTGGCAGAGGAGTGCAGAGGAGTGTAAATGGGTAACAGAGGGGTGTAGAGGAGTGTACATGGGTGGCAGAGGGGTGTAGAGGAGTGTACATGGGTGGCAGAGGGGTGTAGAGGAGTGAACATAGGTGGCAGAGGGTTGTAGAGGAGTGTACATTGGTGACAGTGGGTCGTAGGGGTGACAGAGGTGTGCAGAGGAGTGTACTTGAGTAACAGAGGGGTGTAGAGGGGTGTACATGGGTGGCACACAGGTGTAGAGGAGTGTACAAGGGTGACTGAGGGGTGTGGAGGAGTGTAAATGGGTGGCAGAGGGGTGTAGAGGAGTGTACATGGGTGACAGAGGGTTGTATATGGGTTACAGAGGGGTGCAGAGGAGTGTACATGGGTGACAGCGGATCAGAGGGTGTGACAGTGGGGTGTAGGGGTGACAGATGGGTGTAGAGGGGTGTACATGGGTGACATACGGGTGTACATGGGTGACAAGGGGACATAGGGGTGGCAGAGGAGTGCAGAGGAGTGTAAATGGGTAACAGAGGGGTGTAGATGAGTGTAAATGGGTGGCAGAGGGGTGCAGAGGAGTGTACATGGGTGGCAGAGGGGTGTAGAGGAGTGTACATGGGTGACAGGGGGCGTAGGGGGTGACAGTGGGGTGTACATGGGTGACAGAAGGGTGTTGGGGTGTAGAGGAGTGTACATGGGTGGCAGAGGGGTGTAGATGAGTGTACATTGGTGAAAGATGGGTGCACATGGGTGACAGAGGGGTGTACAGGAGTGTAAATGGGTGACAGAGGAGTGTAGAGGAGTGCACATGGGTGACAGAGGGTTGTATATGGGTTACAGAGGGGTGTAGAGGAGTGTACATGGGTGACAGCGGATCAGAGGGTGTGACAGTGGGGTGTAGGGGTGACAGATGGGTGTAGAGGGGTGTACATGGGTGACAAGGGGGCATAGGGGTGGCAGAGGAGTGCAGAGGAGTGTAAATGGGTAACAGAAAGGTGTACATGGGTGACAGAGGGGTGTAGAGGAGTGAACATAGGTGGCAGTGGGGTGTAGAGGAGTGTACATAGGTGACAGGGGGGCGTAGAGGAGTGTACATGTGTAACAAAGGAGTGTAGAGGAGTGTACATGGGTAACAGAAAGGTGTACATGGGTGACAGAGGGGTGTAGAGGAGTGTACATGGGTGACAGTTGGTCGTAGGGGTGACAGAGGTGTGCAGAGGAGTGTACTTGAGTAACAGAGGGGTGTAGAGGGGTGTACATGGGTGGCACACAGGTGTAGAGGCGTGTACATGGGTGACTGAGGGGTGTAGAGGAGTGTAAATGGGTGACAAATGGGTGTAGAGGAGTGTACATGGGTGGCAGACAGGAGTAGAGGAGTGTACATGGGTGACAGGGGGGCGTAGAGGAGTGTACATGGATAACAAAGGAGTGTAGAGGAGTGTACATGGGTAACAGAAAGGTGTACATGGGTGACAGAGGGATGTAGAGGAGTGAACATAGGTGGCAGTGGGGTGTAGAGGAGTGTACATGGGTGACAGGGGGGCGTAGAGGAGTGTACATGGGTAACGTGTAGAGGAGTGTACATGGGTAACAGAAAGGTGTACATGGGTGACAGAGGGGTGTAGAGGAGTGTACATGGGTGACAGTGGGTCGTAGGGGTGACAGAAGTGCAGAGGAGTGTACTTGGGTAACAGAGGGGTGTAGAGGGGTGTACATGGGTGATAGAGGAGTGTATGGGTGGCAGAGGTGTGTAGAGGAGTGTACATAGGTGACAAGGATAAAAGAGCGGTGACAGAGAGACAGAGGGGTAAAACAGGGTGTAGAGGTGTGTAAATGGGTGACGGGGGGGCATAGGGAGTGACAGAAGGGTGTAGTGGGTGATAGAGGGGTGTACATGGGTGACAGAAGGGTGTAAAGGAGTGTACATGGATGGCAGAGGGGTAAACATGGGGTCAGAGGGGTGTAGTGGTGTGTACATGGGTGGTAGATTAGTGTAGAAGAGTGTACATGGGTGGCAGAGCGGTGTAGAGGAGTGTACATGGGTGACAGGGGGCGTAGGGGGTGACAGTGGGGTGTACATGGGTGACAGAAGGGTGTTGGGGTGTAGAGGAGTGTACATGGGTGGCAGAGGGGTGTAGATGAGTGCACATTGGTGAAAGATGGGTGCACATGGGTGACAGAGGGGTGTACAGGAGTGTAAATGGGTGGCAGAGGGGTGTAGAGGAGTGTACATGGGTGACAGAGGGTTGTAAATGGGTTACAGAGGGGTGCAGAGGAGTGTACATGGGTGACAGCGGATCAGAGGGTGTGACAGTGGGGTGTAGGGGTGACAGATGGGTGTAGAGGGGTGTACATGGGTGACATATGGGTGTACATGGGTGACAAGGGGACATAGGGGTGGCAGAGGAGTGCAGAGGAGTGTAAATGGGTAACAGAGGGGTGTAGATGAGTGTAAATGGGTGGCAGAGGGGTGCAGAGGAGTGTACATGGGTGGCAGAGGGGTGTAGAGGAGTGTACATGGGTGACAGGGGGCGTAGGGGGTGACAGTGGGGTGTTCATGGGTGACAGAAGGGTGTTGGGGTGTAGAGGAGTGCACATGGGTGACAGAGGGGTGTACAGGAGTGTAAATGGGTTAGAGAAGAGTGTAGAGGAGTGTACATGGGTGACAGAGGGTTGTATATGGGTTACAGAGGGGTGTAGAGGAGTGTACATGGGTGACAGCGGATCAGAGGGTGTGACAGTGGGGTGTAGGGGTGACAGATGGGTGTAGAGGGGTGTACATGGGTGACATATGGGTGCACATGGGTGACAAGGGGGCATAGGGGTGGCAGAGGGGTGTAGAGGAGTGTAAATGGGTAACAGTGGGGCGTAGGGGGTGACAGTGGGGTGTACATGGGTGACAGAAGGGTGTTGGGGTGTAGAGGAGTGTACATGGGTGGCATAGGGGTGTAGATGAGTGTACATTGGTGAAAGATGGGTGCACATGGGTGACAGAGGGGTGTACAGGAGTGTAAATGGGTGGCAGAGGGGTGTAGAGGAGTGTACATGGGTGACAGAGGGTTACAGAGGGGTGTAGAGGAGTGTACATGGGTGAAAGCGGATCAGAGGGTGTGACAGTGGGGTGTAGAGGTGACAGATGGGTGTAGAGGGGTGTACATGGGTGACATATGGGTGTACATGGGTGACAAGGGGGCATAGGGGTGGCAGAGGAGTGCAGAGGAGTGTAAATGGGTAACAGAGGGGTGTAGATGAGTGTAAATGGGTGGCAGAGGGGTGTAGAGGAGTGTACATGGGTGGCAGAGGGTTACAGAGGGGTGTAGAGGGGTGTACATGGGTGAAAGCGGATCAGAGGGTGTGGCAGTGGGGTGTAGAGGTGACAGATGGGTGTAGAGGGGTGTACATGGGTGACATATGGGTGTACATGGGTGACAAGGGGGCATAGGGGTGGCAGAGGAGTGCAGAGGAGTGTAAATGGGTAACAGAGGGGTGTAGATGAGTGTAAATGGGTGGCAGAGGGGTGTAGAGGAGTGTACATGGGTGGCAGAGGGGTGTAGAGGAGTGTACATGGGTGGCAGAGTGGTGTAGATGAGTGAACATAGGTGGCAGTGGGGTGTAGAGGAGTGTACATGGGTGAAAGATGGGCGCACATGGGTGACAGAGGGGTGTAGAGGAGTGTACATTGGTGACAGTGGGTCGTAGGGGTGACAGAGGTGTGCAGAGGAGTGTACTTGAGTAACAGAGGGGTGTAGAGGGGTGTACATGGGTGGCACACAGGTGTAGAGGAGTGTACATGGGTGACTGAGGGGTGTAGAGGAGTGTAAATGGGTGGCAGAGGGGTGTAGAGGAGTGTACATGGGTGACAGAGGGTTGTATATGGGTTACAGAGGGGTGCAGAGGAGTGTACATGGGTGACAGCGGATCAGAGGGTGTGACAGTGGGGTGTAGGGGTGACAGATTGGTGTAGAGGGGTGTACATGGGTGACATACGGGTGTACATGGGTGACAAGGGGACATAGGGGTGGCAGAGGAGTGCAGAGGAGTGTAAATGGGTAACAGAGGGGTGTAGATGAGTGTAAATGGGTGGCAGAGGGGTGCAGAGGAGTGTACATGGGTGGCAGAGGGGTGTAGAGGAGTGTACATGGGTGACAGGGGGCGTAGGGGGTGACAGTGGGGTGTACATGGGTGACAGAAGGGTGTTGGGGTGTAGAGGAATGTACATGGGTGGCAGAGGGGTGTAGATGAGTGTACATTGGTGAAAGATGGGTGCACATGGGTGACAGAGGGGTGTACATGAGTGTAAATGGGTGACAGAGGAGTGTAGAGGAGTGTACATGGGTGACAGAGGGTTGTATATGGGTTACAGAGGGGTGTAGAGGAGTGTACATGGGTGACAGCGGATCAGAGGGTGTGACAGTGGGGTGTAGGGGTGACAGATGGGTGTAGAGGGGTGTACATGGGTGACATATGGGTGTACATGGGTGACAAGAGGGCATAGGGGTGGCAGAGGAGTTTAAATGGGTAACAGAAAGGTGTACATGGGTGACAGAGGGGTGTAGAGGAGTGAACATAGGTGGCAGTGGGGTGTAGAGGAGTGTACATAGGTGACAGGGGGGCGTAGAGGAGTGTACATGTGTAACAAAGGAGTGTAGAGGAGTGTACATGGGTAACAGAAAGGTGTACATGGGTGACAGAGGGGTGTAGAGGAGTGTACATGGGTGACAGTGGGTCGTAGGGGTGACAAAGGTGTGCAGAGGAGTGTACTTGAGTAACAGAGTGGTGTAGAGGGGTGTACATGGGTGGCACACAGGTGTAGAGGCGTGTACATGGGTGACTGAGGGGTGTAGAGGAGTGTAAATGGGTGACAAATGGGTGTAGAGGAGTGTACATGGGTGGCAGACAGGAGTAGAGGAGTGTACATGGGTGACAGGGGGGCGTAGAGGAATGTACATGGATAACAAAGGAGTGTAGAGGAGTGTACATGGGTAACAGAAAGGTGTACATGGGTGACAGAGGGGTGTAGAGGAGTGAACATAGGTGGCAGTGGGGTGTAGAGGAGTGCACATGGGTGACAGGGGGCGTAGAGGAGTGTACATGGGTAACAAAGGAGTGTAGAGGAGTGTACATGGGTAACAGAAAGGTGTACATGGGTGACAGAGGGGTGTAGAGGAGTGTACATGGGTGACAGTGGGTCGTAGGGGTGACAGAAGTGCAGAGGAGTGTACTTGGGTAACAGAGGGGTGTAGAGGGGTGTACATGGGTGATAGAGGAGTGTATGGGTGGCAGAGGTGTGTAGAGGAGTGTACATAGGTGACAAGGATAAAAGAGCGGTGACAGAGAGACAGAGGGGTAAATCAGGGTGTAGAGGTGTGTAAATGGGTGACAGGGGGGGCATAGGGAGTGACAGAAGGGTGTAGTGGGTGATAGAGGGGTGTACATGGGTGACAGAAGGGTGTAAAGGAGTGTACATGGATGGCAGAGGGGTAAACATGGGGTCAGAGGGGTGTAGTGGTGTGTACATGGGTGGTAGATTAGTGTACAAGAGTGTACATGGGTGGCAGAGCGGCGTAGAGGAGTGTACATGGGTGACAGGAGGGCGTAGGGGGTGACAGTGGGGTGTACATGGGTGACAGAAGGGTGTTGGGGTGTAGAGGAGTGTACATGGGTGGCAGAGGGGTGTAGATGAGTGCACATTGGTGAAAGATGGGTGCACATGCGTGACAGAGGGGTGTACAGGAGTGTAGATGGGTGGCAGAGGGGTGCAGAGGAGTGTACATGGGTGGCAGAGGGTTGTAGACTAGTGTACATGGGTGACAGGGGGCATAGGGGGTGACAGTGGGGTGTACATGGGTGACAGAAGGGTGTTGGGGTGTAGAGGAGTGCACATGGGTGACAGAGGGGTGTACAGGATTGTAAATGGGTTACAGAGGAGTGTAGAGGAGTGTACATGGGTGACAGAGGGTTGTATATGGGTTACAGAGGGGTGTAGAGGAGTATACATGGGTGACAGCTGATCAGAGGGTGTGACAGTGGGGTGTAGGGGTGACAGATGGGTGTAGAGGGGTGTACATGGGTGACATATGGGTGTACATGGGTGACAAGGGGGCATATGGGTGGCAGAGGAGTGCAGAGGAGTGTAAATGGGTAACAGAGGGGTGTAGATGAGTGTAAATGGGTGGCAGAGGGGTGTAGAGGAGTGTACATGGGTGGCAGAGGGGTGTAGAGGAGTGTACATGGGTGGCAGAGGGGTGTAGAGGAGTGAACATAGGTGGCAGTGGGGTGTAGAGGAGTGTACATGGGTGAAAGATGGGCGCACATGGGTGACAGAGGGGTGTAGAGGAGTGTACATGGGTGACAGTGGGTCGTAGGGGTGACAGAGGTGTGCAGAGGAGTGTACTTGAGTAACAGAGGGGTGTAGAGGGGTGTACATGGGTGGCACACAGGTGTAGAGGAGTGTACATGGGTGACTGAGGGGTGTAGAGGAGTGTAAATGGGTGACAAATGGGTGTAGAGGAGTGTACATGGGTGGCAGACAGGAGTAGAGGAGTGTACATGGGTGACAGGGGAGCGTAGAGGAGTGTACATGGGTAACAAAGGAGTGTAGAGGAGTGTACATGGGTAACAGAGGGGTGTACATGGGTGACAGAGGGGTGTAGAGGAGTGAACATAGGTGGCAGTGGGGTGTAGGGGAGTGTACATGGGTGAAAGATGGGCGAACATGGGTGAAAGAGGGGTGTAGAGGAGTGTACATGGGTGACAGTGGGTCGTAGGGGTGACAGAGGTGTGCAGAGGAGTGTACTTGGGTAACAGAGGGGCGTAGAGGGGTGTACATGGGTGGCAGACAGGTGTAGTGGAGTGTACATGGGTGACAGAGGGATGTAGAAGAGTGTAAATGGGTGACAAATGGGTGTAGAGGATTGTACATGGGTGGCAGAGGGGTGTAGAGGAGAGTACATGGGTGGCAGACAGGTGTAGAGGAGTGTACATGGGTGACAGGGGGCGTAGAGGAGTGTACATGGGTAACAAAGGAGTGTAGAGGAGTGTACATGGGTAACAGAAAGGTGTACATGGGTGACAGAGGGGTATAGAGGAGTGTACATGGATGACAGTGGGTCGTAGGGGTGACAGAAGTGCAGAGGAGTGTAGAGGGATGTAGAGGGGTGTACATGGGTGATAGAGGAGTGTATGGGTGGCGGAGGTGTGTAGAGGAGTGTACATAGGTGACAAGGATAAAAGAGCGGTGACAGAGAGACAGAGGGGTAAAACAGGGTGTAGAGGTGTGTAAATGGGTGACAGGGGGGGCATAGGGAGTGACAGAAGGGTGTAGTGGGTGATAGAGGGGTGTACATGGGTGACAGAAGGGTGTAGAGGAGTGTACACGGATGGCAGAGGGGTAAACATGGGGTCAGAGGGGTGTAGAGGTGTGTACATGGGTGGTGGATGAGTGTAGAGGAGTGTACATGGGTGACAGGGGGGCGTAGTTGGTGACAGTGGGGTGTACATGGGTGACAGAAGGGTGTTGGGGTGTAGAGGAGTGTACATGGGTAACAGAGAAGTGTAGAGGAGTGTATATGGGTAACAGAAAGGTGTACATGGATGACAGAGGGGTGTAGAGGTGTGTACATGGGTGAAAGATGTGTGCACATGGGTGACAGAGGGGTGTAGAAGAGGGTTCATGGATGACAAGGATAAAAAAGCGGTGACAGAGAGACAGAGAGGTAAAACATTTAATAAAAGAATTCAACCCCCCCCTCCACTTCAAGATTAAAAGGCATACATTCCCATTACATGATTAACTGTTGTATATAATATAAAACATTTTGATAAAATATTTTATAAAACTATACAATATATTTTAAGTAAAAAAAAAAAATAATCTGGATCCCAATGTGTTCCATCACTTTTTTTGTTTGTTTTTCTTATGCGGTTTCATAATTCCTGAGATAAGTAGTTCTGGCCCTAGAGTGTTATATATATTAGCGTCTGTGGCGTGTATCAGGAACATGTTATCATACCTGTGTCTTTTTTACAGATGACTGATGCCCGGTGAGAAGGTGAACGTGACATATACCCTCGTCAGCTGCAAGAAAGGAACCACGAAACAGGTAATTAATATTTATATTACTTACTGATAACAATCAGGCTAGATGTAAAATCTAGACCTGCAGAGATGTCATAGTCTTTCCCTTATACATGAAGATATATGTGTTGTTAATAAGTATTTCATCTATGGACAGCTTCTTATATAAAACACATCCATATCTCAGGTACAGAGGTGAGAACATTTATGATCCTTATTCTCTGTTTTTTATTTGTAGGAATCCCCTTTTTCAAATATTTAACAGAAGTTTACTTTAGACCAGTGTTTCCCAACCTTTTTTAGTCTCGGGGAACCCCTTGGAAAAAACTATTTTCGCGGGGAACCCCTACCAAAGTTGACGACAAAAAAGGTAGCAGTAAGGTGTACATGGGTAACAGGTGTGTCAAGGAGTGTACATGGGTGATAGATGGGTGTACATGGGTGAGAGGGGGCGTAGGGGGTGTAGAAGGATGTACATGGGTGACAGAAGGGTGTACAGGAGTCTACATGGGTAGCAGATGGGTGTAGAAGAGTGTACATGGGTGACAGGGAGGTATAGTGGGTGACAGAAGGGTGTAAGGGTTGATAGAGGGGTGTATATGGGTGAAACAGGGGTGTAGAGGAGTGTACATGGGTGGCAGACAGGTGTAGAGGAGTGTAAATGGGTGACAGATGGGTGTAGAGGATTGTACATGGGTGGCAGAGGGGTGTAGAGGAGTGTACATGGGTGGCAGACAGGTGTAGAGGAGTGTATATGGGTGACAGAGGGGTGTAGAGAAGTGTACATGGGTGACAGAGGGGTGTAGAGGAGTGTACATGGGTGGCAAAGGGGTGTAGAAGAATGTACATGGGTGACACGGGGCGTAGGGTTGTCAGAGGGGTGTAGGGGGTGATAGAGGGGTGTACATGGGTGACAGAGGGCTGTTGGGGGTGTAGAGGAGTGTACATGGGTGACAGAGTTGTTGGAGGTATAGAGGAGTGTACATGGGTGACAGAAGCAGGGAGGAGTGTACATGGGTGACAGAGGGGTGTAGAGGAGTGTACATGGGTGGCAGAGGGGTGTAGAGGAATGTACATGGGTAACAGAGGAGTGTATAGGAATGTACATGGGTAACAGAGGAGTGTAGAGGAGTGTACATGAGTGTCAGAGGGGTGCATAGGAATGTACATGGGTGACAGAGAAGCGTAGAGGAGTGTACATGGGTAGCAGAGGAGTGTACATGGTTGACAGGGGCGTAGGGGGTGAAAGAGCGGTGTACGGGGTGATAGATGGGTGTACATAGGTGACAGAGGGGTTTTGGGGGTGTAGAGGAGTGTACATGGGTGGCAAAGTGGTTTAGAGGAGTGTATATAGGTGACAGATGGGTGTAAATGGCTGAAAGGGGGTGTAGGGGTGGCAGAGAGGTGTTGTGGGTGTAGAGGAGTGTACATGGGTGTCAGAGGGCTGTAGAGGTGTATACATGGGTGACAGAGGAGCGTAGAGGAGTGTACATGGGTAACAGAGGAGTGTAGAGGAGTGTATATGGGTGACAGTGGATGTAGGGAGTGAAAGAGGGGTGTACGGGGTGATAGAGGGGTGTACATAGGTGACAGAGGGGTGTTGGGGGTGTAGAGGAGTGTACATGGGGCAGAGTGGTTTGGAGGAGTGCATATGGGTGATAGATGGGTGTAAATGAGTGACAGGGGGCGTAAGGGTTGATAGAGTGGTGTACAATGGTAACAGAGAGGTGTTGGGGGTGTAGAGGAGTGTACGTGGGTGACAGAGGAGCGAAGAGTAGTATACATGGATAAAAGAGGGGTGTAGGGGTGTACATTCGTGATAGAGGGGTGTAGAGGAGTGTACATGGGTGACAGGGGGCGTAGGGAGTGAAAGAGGTGTGTACGGGTGATAGATGGGTGTACATAGGTGACAGAGGGGTGTTGGGGGTGTAGAGTAGTGTACATGGTTGGCAGAGTGGTTTAGAGGAGTGTATATGGGTGATAGATGGGTGTAAATGGGTGAAAGGAGACGTAGGGGGTGACAGAGTGGTGTACATTGGTGACAGAGAGGTGTTGGGGGATGTAAAGGAGTGTACATGGGTGACAGAGTAGCGTAGAGGAGTGTACATGGGTGACAGGGGGCGTAGGGGGCAAAAGAGGGGTGAACGGGGTGATAGATGGGTGTACATAGGTGACAGATGGGTTTTGGGGCTGTAGAGGAGTGTACATGTGTGACAGAGTGGTGTACATTGGTGACAGAGGTGTTGGGGGTGTAGATGGGTTTTGCATGGGTGGTAGAGGAGTGTAAAGAAGTGTACATGTGTAACAGAGGAGTGTAGAGGAATGTACATGGTTGACAGGAGCGTAGAGGAGTGTACATGGGTAATAGAGGAGTGTAATTGGGTGACAGGGGGTGTACGGGGTGATAGAGGGGTGTACATAGGTGACAAAGTGGTGTTGGGGGTGTAGAGGAGTGTACATGGGTGGCAGAGGAGCGTAGAGGAGTGTACATGGGTAACAGAGGAGTGTAGAGGAGTGTACATGGGTCACAGGGGGTGAAAGAGGGATGTAGGGGGTGAAAGAGGGGTGTACGGGGTGATAGAGGGGTGTACATAGGTGACAGAGGGGTGTTGGGGCTTTAGAGGAGTGTACATGGGGCAGAGTGGTTTAGAGGAGTGTATATGGGTGATAGATGGGTGTAAATGGGTGACAGGGGCGTAGGGTTGACCGAGTGGTGTACAATGGTGACAGAGAGGTGTTGGGGGTGTAGAGGAGTGTACGTGGGTGACAGAGGAGCAAAGAGTAGTATACATGGATAAAAGAGGGGTGTAGGGGTGTACATTGGTGATAGAGGGGTGTAGAGGAGTGTACATGGGTGACAGAGGACCGTAGAGGAGTGTACATAGGTAACAGAGGAGTGTAGAGGGATGTACATGGGTAACAGAGGAGTGTAGAGGAGTGTACATGGGTAATAGAGGAGTGTAGAGGAGTGTACATGGGTGACAGAGATTTGTAGAGGAGTGTACATGGGGGACAGTGGAGCGTAGAGGAGTGTACATGGGTAAAAGAGGAGTGTAGATGAGTGTACATGGGTGACAGGGGGCGATGGGGTGAAAGAGGTGTGTACGGGTGATAGATGGGTGTACATAGGTGACAGAGGGGTGTTGGGGGTGTAGAGTAGTGTACATGGTTGGCAGAGTGGTTTAGAGGAGTGTATATGGGTGATAGATGGGTGTAAATGGTTTAAAGGAGACGTAGGGGGTGACAGAGTGGTGTACATTGGTGACAGAGGTGTTGGGGGTGTAGATGGGTTGTGCATGGGTGATAGAGGAGTGTAAAGGAGTGTATATGTGTAACAGAGGAGTGTAGAGGAATGTACATGGGTGACAGAGGAGCGTAGAGGAGTGTACATGGGTAATAGGGGAGTGTAATTGGGTGACAGGGGGTGTGCGGGGTGATAGAGGGGTGTGCATAGGTGACAAAGTGGTGTTGGGGTGTAGAGAAGTGTACATGGATGGCAGAGGGGTGTAGAGGAGTGTACATAGGTGACAGAGGGGTGTAGAGGAGTGTACATGGGTAACAGAGGAGTGTACATAGGCCTACATTACCATTACATGATTAACTGTTGTATATGATATAAAAAAATATGATAAAATATGTTATAAAATATACATTATTTGGTTTAGAGGAGTGTACATGGGTGATAGATGGGTGTAAATGGGAGAAAGGGGTTGTAGGGGGTGACAGAGTGGTGTACATTGGTGACAGAGAGGTGTTGGGGTGTAGAGGAGTGTACATGGGTGATAGCGGAGCGTAAAGATGTGTACATGGGTAACAGAGGAGTGTAGAGGAGTGTACATGAGTGTCAGAGGAGTGTAGAGGAGTGTACATGGGTAAAAGAGGAGTGTAGAGGAGTGTACATGGGTAACGGGGGTCGATGGGGTGAAAGAGATGTGTACGAGTGATAGATGGGTGTACATAGGTGACAGAGGGGTGTTGGGGGTGTAGAGTAGTGTACATGGTTGGCAGAGTGGTTTAGAGGAGTATATATGGGTGATAGATGGGTGTAAATGGTTTAAAGGAGACGTAGGGGTTGACAGAGTGGTGTACATTGGTGACAGAGGTGTTGGGGTGTAGATGGGTTGTGCATGGGTGATAGAGGAGTGTAAAGGAGTGTACATGTGTAACAGAGGAGTGTAGAGGAATGTACATGGGTGACAGAGGAGCGTAGAGGAGTGTATATGAGTGTCAGAGGAGTGTAGAGGAATGTACATGGGTGACAGAGGAGCGTAGAGTAGTGTACATGGGTAATAGAGGATTGTAAATGGGTAACAGGGGGGCATAGGGGGTGAAAGAGGGGTGTACGAGGTGATAGAGGGGTGTACATAGGTGAAAGAGGGGTGTTGAGGGTGTAGAGGAGTGTACATGGTTGGCAGAGTGGTTTAGAGGAGTGTATATGGGTGATAGATGGGTGTAAATGGTTTAAAGGAGACGTAGGGGTTGACAGAGTGGTGTACATTGGTGATGGAAAGGTGTTGTGGTGTAGAGGAGTGTACGTGGGTGACAGAGGAGCACAGAGTAACATACATGGATAACAGAGGGGTGTAGGGGTGTACATTGGTGATAGATGGGTGTAGAGGAGTGTACATGGGTGACAGAGGAGCGTAGAGGAGTGTACATGGGTAACAGAGGAGTGTACATGGGTGACAGAGGGGTGTAGAGGAGTATACATGGATGACAGAGGAGCGTAGAGGAGTGTACATGGGTAACAGAGGAGTGTAGAGAAGTGTACATGGGTGACGGGGACGTAGGGAGTGAAAGAGGTGTGTACGGGGTGATAGATGGATGTAAATGGGAGAAAGGGGGCGTAGGGGGTGACAGTGGTGTAAATTGATGACAGAGAGGCGTTGGGGGGTGTAGAGCAGTGTACATGGGTAACAGAGGAGTGTAGAGGAGTGTACATGAGTGTCAGAGGAGTGTAGAGGGGTGACAGAGGAGTGTAGAAGAGTGTACATGGGTAATAGAGGAGTGTAAAAGGGTGACAGGGGGCGTAGGAGGTGAAAGAGGGGTGTACACAGGTGACAGAGGGGTTTTGGGGGTGTAGAGGAGTGTACATGGATGGCAGAGTGGTTTAAAGGAGTGTATATGGGTGATAGATGGGTGTAAATGGGTGAAAGGGGGAATAGGGGATGAAAGAGTGGTGTACATTGGTGAAAGAGAGGTGTTGTGGGTGTAGAGGAGTGTACATGGGTGTCATAGGGGTGTAGAGGCGTGTACATGGGTGACAGAAGAGCGTAGAGGAGTGTACATGGGTAACAGAGGAGTGTACATGAGTGTCAGAGGGGTGTAGAGGAATGTACATGGGTGAAAGAGGAGCGTAGAGGATTGTACATGGGTAACAGAGGAGTGTACATGGGTGACAGGGGCGTAGGGGGTGAAAGAGGGGCGTACGGGGTGATAGATGGGTGTACATAGGTGACAGAGGGGTTTTGGGGGTGTAGAGGAGTGTACATGGGTGGCAGAGTGGTTTACAGGAGTGTATATGGGTGATAGATGGGTGTAAATGGGTGAAAGGGGGCATAGGGGATGAAGGAGTGGTGTACATTGGTGAAAGAGAGGTGTTATGGGTGTAGAGGAGTGTACATGGGTGTCATAGGGGTGTAGAGGCGTATACATGGGTGACAGAGGAACGTAGAGGAGTGTACATGGGTAACAGAGGAGTGTAGAGGAGTGTACATGGGTGACAGGAGGTACAGGGGGTGAAAGAGGTGTGTACGGGGTGATAGATGGGTGTACATAGGTGACAGGGGTTTTAGGGGTGTAGAGGAGTGTACATGGGTTTGAGAGTGGTTTAGAGGAGTGTACATGGGTGATATATGGGTGTAAATGGGAGAAAGGGGTTGTAGGGGGTGACAGAGTGGTGTACATTGGTGACAGAGAGGTGTTGGGGGTGTAGAGGAGTGTACATGGGTGATAGCGGAGCGTAGAGATGTGTACATGGGTAACAGAGGAGTGTAGAGGAGTGTACATGAGTGTCAGAGGGGTGTAGAGGAATGTACATGGGTGAAAGAGGAGCGTAGAGGATTGTACATGGGTAACAGAGGAGTGTACATGGGTGACAGGGGCGTAGGGGGTGAAAGAGGGGCGTACGGGGTGATAGATGGGTGTACATAGGTGACAGAGGGGTTTTGGGGGTGTAGAGGAGTGTACATGGGTGGCAGAGTGGTTTACAGGAGTGTATATGGGTGATAGATGGGTGTAAATGGGTGAAAGGGGGCATAGGGGATGAAGGAGTGGTGTACATTGGTGAAAGAGAGGTGTTATGGGTGTAGAGGAGTGTACATGGGTGTCATAGGGGTGTAGAGGCGTATACATGGGTGACAGAGGAACGTAGAGGAGTGTACATGGGTAACAGAGGAGTGTAGAGGAGTGTACATGGGTGACAGGAGGTACAGGGGGTGAAAGAGGTGTGTACGGGGTGATAGATGGGTGTACATAGGTGACAGGGGTTTTAGGGGTGTAGAGGAGTGTACATGGGTTTGAGAGTGGTTTAGAGGAGTGTACATGGGTGATATATGGGTGTAAATGGGAGAAAGGGGTTGTAGGGGGTGACAGAGTGGTGTACATTGGTGACAGAGAGGTGTTGGGGGTGTAGAGGAGTGTACATGGGTGATAGCGGAGCGTAGAGATGTGTACATGGGTAACAGAGGAGTGTAGAGGAGTGTACATGAGTGTCAGAGGAGTGTAGAGGAATGTACATGGGTGACAGAGGAGCGTAAAGGAGTGTACATGGGTAATAGTGGATTGTAAATGGGTAACAGGGGGGCGTAGGGGGTGAAAGAGGCGTGTACAAGGTGATAGAGGGGTGTACATAGGTGAAAGAGGGGTGTTGAGGGTGTAGAGGAGTGTACATGGGTGACAGAGTGGTTTAGAGGAGTGTATATGGGTGATAGATGGCTGTAAATGGGTGAAAGGGGGCGTAGGGGGTGACAGAGTGGTGTACATTGGTGATGGAAAGGTGTTGTGGTGTAGAGGAGTGTACGTGGGTGACAGAGGAGCGCAGAGTAAAATACATGGATAACAGAGGGGTGTAGGGGTGTACATTGGTGATAGATGTGTGTAGAGGAGTGTACATGGGTGACAGAGGAGCGTAGAGGAGTGTACATGGGTAACAGAGGAGTGTACATGAGTGTCAGAGGGGTGTAGAGGAATGTACATGGGTGAAAGAGGAGCGTAGAGGATTGTACATGGGTAACAGAGGAGTGTACATGGGTGACAGGGGCGTAGGGGGTGAAAGAGGGGTGTACGGGGTGATAGATGGGTGTACATAGGTGACAGAGGGGTTTTGGGGGTGTAGAGGAGTGTACATGGGTGGCAGAGTGGTTTACAGGAGTGTATATGGGTGATAGATGGGTGTAAATGGGTGAAAGGGGGCATAGGGGATGAAGGAGTGGTGTACATTGGTGAAAGAGAGGTGTTATGGGTGTAGAGGAGTGTACATGGGTGTCATAGGGGTGTAGAGGCGTATACATGGGTGACAGAGGAACGTAGAGGAGTGTACATGGGTAACAGAGGAGTGTAGAGGAGTGTACATGGGTGACAGGAGGTACAGGGGGTGAAAGAGGTGTGTACGGGGTGATAGATGGGTGTACATAGGTGACAGGGGTTTTAGGGGTGTAGAGGAGTGTACATGTGTGGCAGAGTGGTTTAGAGGAGTGTACATGGGTGATAGATGGGTGTATATGGGTGAAAGTTGGCGTAGGGGGTGACAGAGTGGTGTACATTGGTGACAGAGAGGTGTTGTTGGTGTAGAGGAGTGTACATGGGTGTCAGAGGGGTGTAGAGGTGTGTACATGGGTGACAGAAGAGCGTAGAGGAGTGTACATGGGTGACAGGGGGGCGTTTGGGGTGAAAGAGGGGTGTACGGGTTGATAGATGGGTCTATATGGGTGAAAGCTGGCGTAGGGGGTGACAGAGTGGTGTACATTGGTGACAGAGAGGTGTTGTTGGTGTAGAGGAGTGTACATGGGTGTCAGAGGGGTGTAGAGGTGTGTGCATGGGTGACAGAGGAGCATAGAGGAGTGTACATGGGTAACAGAGGAGTGTACATATGTGATAGGGGGCGTAGGGGGTGACAGAGGGGTGTACATAGGTGACAGGGATGTTGGGGGTGTAGAGGAGTGTACATGGGTGGCAGAGTGGTTTAAAGGAGTGCATATGTGTGGTAGATGGGTGTAAATGGGTGACAGGAGGTTTAGGGGTTGACAGTGTGATGTACATTGGTGACGGAGAGGTGTTGGGGTGTAGAGAAGTGTATGTGGGTGACAGAGGAGCGCAGAGTAGTATACATGGATAACAGTGGGGTGTAGGGGGTGTGCATTGGTGATAGAGGGGTGTAGAGGAGTGTACATGGGTTACAGAGGAGCGTAGAGGAGTGTAAATGGGTAACAGAGGAGTGTAGAGGGGTGTACATGGGTAACAGAGGAGTGTAGAGGAGTGTACATAGGCCTACATTACCGATACATGATTAACTGTTGTATATGATATCAAAAATAAATTTGATAAAATAATAAAAAACAATTTTTGCGGGGAACCCCTACCAAAGTTGACGAGCTAAAAGGTAGCAGAAAGGTGTACATGGGTAACTGGTGTGTCGAGGAGTGTACATGGGTGGCAGAGTGGTTTAAAGGAGTGTACATGGGTGATAGATGGGTGTACATGGGTGACAGGGGGCATAGGGGGTGACAGAGGGGTGTACATGGGTGACAGAAAGGTGTTAGTTGTGTAGAGGAGTGTACATGGGTGACAGAGGAGCGTAGAGGAGTGTACATGGGTGACAGGGGGCGTAGGGGGCAAAAGAGAGGTGTACGGGGTGATAGATGGGTGTACATAGGTGACAGAGGGGTTTTGGGGGTGTAGAGGAGTGTACATGTGTGGCAGAGTGGTTTAGAGGAGTGTACATGGGTGATAGATGGGTGTATATGGGTGAAAGTTGGCGTAGGGGGTGACAGAGTGGTGTACATTGGTGACAGAGAGGTGTTGTTGGTGTAGAGGAGTGTACATGGGTGTCAGAGGGGTGTAGAGGTGTGTGCATGGGTGACAGAGGAGCGTAGAGGAGTGTACATGGGTAACAGAGGAGTGTAGAGGAGTGTACATGGGTGACAGGGGGGCGTTTGGGGTGAAAGAGGGGTGTACGGGTTGATAGATGGGTCTATATGGGTGAAAGCTGGCGTAGGGGGTGACAGAGTGGTGTACATTGGTGACAGAGAGGTGTTGTTGGTGTAGAGGAGTGTACATGGGTGTCAGAGGGGTGTAGAGGTGTGTGCATGGGTGACAGAGGAGCGTAGAGGAGTGTACATGGGTAACAGAGGAGTGTACATATGTGATAGGGGGCGTAGGGGGTGACAGAGTGGTGTACATTGGTGACAGAGAGGTGTTGTTGGTGTAAAGGAGTGTACATGGGTGACAGAGTAGCGTAAAGGAGTGTACATGGGTGACAGGGGGGGTAGGGGGAAAAAGAGGGGTGAACGGGTTGATAGATGGGTGTACATAGGTAACAGAGGGGTTTTGGGGCTGTAGAGGAGTGTACATGTGTGGCAGAGTGGTTTAGAGGAGTGTACATGGGTAATAGATGGGTTTATATGGGTGAAAGTTGGCGTAGGGGGTGACAGGGTGTTGTACATTGGTGACAGAGAAGTGTTGTTGGTGTAGAGGAGTGTACATGGGTGTCAGAGGGGTGTAGAGGTGTGTACATGGGTGACAGAGGAGCGTAGAGGAGTGTACATAGGTAACAGAGGAGTGTACATAGGTGATAGGGGGGCGTAGGGGTGACAGAGGGGTGTACATAGGTGACAGGGATGTTGTCGGTGTAGAGGAGTGTACATGGGTGGCAGAGTGGTTTAAAGGAGTGCATATGGGTGGTAGATGGGTGTAAATGGGTGACAGGAGGTGTAGGGGTTGACAGAGTGGTGAACATTGGTGACGGAGAGGTGTTGGGGTGTAGAGGAGTGTATGTGGGTGACAGGAGCTCAGAGTAGTATACATGGATAACAGAGGGGTGTAGGGGATGTGCATTGGTGATAAAGGGGTGTAGAGGAGTGTACATGGGTGACAGAGGAGCGTAGAGGAGTGTAAATGGGTAACAGAGGAGTGTAGAGGGGTGTACATAGGTAACAGAGGAGTGTATATGGGTAACAGAGGGGTCTAGAGGGCTGTACATGGGTGACAGAGGAGTGTAGAGGAGTGTACATGGGTGACAGAGGAGTGTACATGGGTAACAGAGGAGTGTAGAGGAGTGTACATAGGCCTACATTACCGATACATGATTAACTGTTGTATATGATATCAAAAATAAATTTGATAAAATATTTTATGAAAATATACATTTTATTTTAAGTTAAAAAATCACCTGGATCCCAATGTGTTCCATGTTTTTTTTTTGTTCCTTTTTACACTCCTTTTTCCATAATTCCTGAGATAAGTAGTTCTGGCCCTAGAGTGTTATATATATTAGCGTCTGTAGCATGTATCAGGAACATGTTATCATTCCTGTGGTTTTTTTTTTACAGATGACTGATGCCCGGTAAAAAGGTGAACGTGACATATACCCTCGTCAGCTGCAAGAAAGGAACCACGAAACAGGTAATTAATATTTATATTAATTACTGATAACAATCAGGCTAGATGTAAAATCTAGACCTGCAGAGATGTCATAGTCTTTCCCGTATACATGATGATATATGTGTTGTTAAGAAGTATATCGTCTATGGACAGCTTTATATATAACACAACCATATCTCAGGTACAGAGATTAGGAACATTTATGATCCTTATTCTCTGATTTTTATTTGTAGGAATTCCCTTTTTCAATATTTAATAGAGGTTTACTTTACACCAGTGTTTCCCAACCTTTTTCGCCTCGGGCACCCCTCGGAAAAAACAATTTTTGCGGGAAACCCCTAATAAAGTTGACGAGCAAAAAGGTAGCAGAAAGGTGTACATGGGTAACTGGTGTGTCGAGGAGTGTACATGGGTGGCAGAGTGGTTTAGAGGAGTGTACATGGGTGATAGATGGGTGTACATGGGTGACAGGGGGCATAGGGGTTGACAGAGGGGTATACATGGGTGACAGAAAGGTGTTGGTGGTGTAGAGGAGTGTACATGGGTGATAGAGGAGTGTACATGGGTAACAGAGGAGTGTACATGAGTGTCAGAGGGGTGCAGAGGAATGTACATGGGTGACAGAGGAGCAAAGAGGAGTGTACATGGGTGACAGGGGGGGCGTAGGGGGCAAAAGAGGGGTGTACAGGGTGATAGATGGGTGTACATAGGTGACAGAGGGGTTTTGGGGGTGTAGAGGAGTGTACATGTGTGGCAGAGTGGTTTAGAGGAGTGTACATGGATGATAGATGGGTGTATATGGGTGAAAGTTGGCGTAGGGACTGACAGAGTGTTGTACATTGAAGACAGAGAGGTGTTGTTGGTGTAGAGGAGTGTTCATGGGTGTCAGAGGGGTGAAGAGGTGTGTACATGGGTGACAGAGGAGCGTAGAGGAGTGTACATGGGTAACAGAGGAGTGTACATGGGTGACAGGGGGGCATTGGGGGTGAAAGAGGGATGTACGGGTTGATAAATGGGTGTACATAGGTGACAGAGGGGTTTTGGGGGTGTAGAGGAGTGTACATGGGTAACAGTGGAGTGTAGAGGAGTGTACATGGGTGACAGGGGGATATAGGAGGTGAAAGATGGGTGTACGGGGTGATAGAGGGGTGTACATAGGTGACAGAGGGGTTTTGGGGGTGTAGAGGAGTGCACATGGGTGGCAGAGTAGTTTAGAGGAGTGTATCTAGGTGATAGATGGCTGTAAATGGGTGAAAGAGGGCATAGGGGGTGACAGAGTGGTGTACATTGGTGACAGAGAGGTGTTGGGGGATGTAAAGGAGTGTACATGGGTGACAGAGTAGCGTAGAGGAGTGTACATGGGTGACAGGGGGCGTAGGGGGCAAAAGAGGGGTGAACGGGGTGATAGATGGGTGTACATAGGTGACAGATGGGTTTTGGGGCTGTAGAGGAGTGTACATGTGTGGCAGAGTGGTTTAGAGTAGTGTACATGGGTAATAGATGGGTGTATATGGGTGAAAGTTGGCGTAGGGGGTGACAGGGTGTTGTACATTGGTGACAGAGAGGTGTTGTTGGTGTAGAGGAGTGTACACGGGTGTCACAGGGGTGTAGAGGTGTGACAGAGGAGTGTACATGAGTGACAGAAAGGTGTTGGTGGTGTAGAGGAGTGTACATGGGTGAGAGAGGAGCGTAGAGGAGTGTACATGGGTAACAGAGGAGTGTACAGGAGTGTCAGAGGGGTGCAGAGGAATGTACATGGGTGACAGAGGAGCATAGAGGAGTGTACATGGGTAACAGAGGAGTGTACATGAGTGTCAGAGGGGTGCAAAGGAATGTACATGGGTGACAGAGGAGCTTAGAGGAGTGTACATGGGTGACAGGGGGGCGTAGGGGGCAAAAAAGGGGTGTACGGGGTGATAGATGGGTATACATAGGTGACAGAGGGGTTTTGGGGGTGTAGAGGAGTGTAAATGTGTGGCAGAGTGGTTTAGAGGAGTGTACATGGGTGATAGATGGGTGTATATGGGTGAAAGTTGGCGTAGAGGGTGACAGATTGTTGTACATTGGTGACAGAGAAGTGTTGTTGGTGTAGAGGAGTGTACATGGGTGATAGAGGAGCGTAGAGGAGTGTACATGGGTGACAGGGGGGCGTTTGGGGTGAAAGAGGGGTGTACGGGTTGATAGATGGGTGTATATGGGTGAAAGCTGGCGTAGGGGGTGACAGAGTGGTGTACATTGGTGACAGAGAGGTGTTGTTGGTGTAGAGGAGTGTACATGGGTGTCAGAGGGGTGTAGAGGTGTGTGCATGGGTGACAGAGGAGCGTAGAGGAGTGTACATGGGTAACAGAGGGGTGTACATATGTGATAGGGGGCGTAGGGGGTGACAGAGGGGTGTACATAGGTGACAGGGATGTTGGGGGTGTAGAGGAGTGTACATGGGTGGCAGAGTGGTTTAAAGGAGTGCCTATGTGTGGTAGATGGGTGTAAATGGGTGACAGGAGGTTTAGGGGTTGACAGTGTGATGTACATTGGTGACGGAGAGGTGTTGGGGTGTAGAGAAGTGTATGTGGGTGACAGGAGCGCAGAGTAGTATACATGGATAACAGAGGGGTGTAGGGGGTGTGCATTGGTGATAGAGGGGTGTAGAGGAGTGTACATGGATTACAGAGGAGCATAGAGGAGTGTAAATGGGTAACAGAGGAGTGTAGAGGGGTGTACATGGGTAACAGAGGAGTGTAGAGGAGTGTACATAGGCCTACATTACCGATACATGATTAACTGTTGTATATGATATCAAAAATAAATTTGATAAAATAATAAAAAACAATTTTTGCGGGGAACCCCTACCAAAGTTGACGAGCTAAAAGGTAGCAGAAAGGTGTACATGGGTAACTGGTGTGTCGAGGAGTGTACATGGGTGGCAGAGTGGTTTAAAGGAGTGTACATGGGTGATAGATGGGTGTACATGGGTGACAGGGGGCATAGGGGGTGACAGAGGGGTGTACATGGGTGACAGAAAGGTGTTGGTTGTGTAGAGGAGTGTACATGGGTGATAGAGGAGCGTAGAGGAGTGTACATGGGTAACAGAGGAGTGTACATGAGTGTCAGAGGGGTGCAGAGGAATGTACATGGGTGACAGAGGAGCGAAGAGGAGTGTACATGGGTGACAGGGGGCGTAGGGGGCAAAAGAGAGGTGTACGGGGTGATCAATGGGTGTACATAGGTGACAGAGGGGTTTTGGGGGTGTAGAGGAGTGTACATGTGTGGCAGAGTGGTTTAGAGGAGTGTACATGGGTGATAGATGGGTGTATATGGGTGAAAGTTGGCGTAGGGGGTGACAGAGTGGTGTACATTGGTGACAGAGAGGTGTTGTTGGTGTAGAGGAGTGTACATGGGTGTCAGAGGGGTGTAGAGGTGTGTACATGGGTGACAGAGGAGCGTAGAGGAGTGTACATGGGTGACAGGGGGGCGTTTGGGGTGAAAGAGGGATGTACGGGTTGATAGATGGGTCTATATGGGTGAAAGCTGGCGTAGGGGGTGACAGAGTGGTGTACATTGGTGACAGAGAGGTGTTGTTGGTGTAGAGGAGTGTACATGGGTGTCAGAGGGGTGTAGAGGTGTGTGCATGGGTGACAGAGGAGCGTAGAGGAGTGTACATGGGTAACAGAGGAGTGTACATATGTGATAGGGGGCGTAGGGGGTGACAGAGTGGTGTACATTGGTGACAGAGAGGTGTTGGGGGTGTAAAGGAGTGTACATGGGTGACAGAGTAGCGTAGAGGAGTGTACATGGGTGACAGGGGGGGTAGGGGGAAAAAGAGGGGTGAACGGGGTGATAGATGGGTGTACATAGGTAACAGAGGGGTTTTGGGGCTGTAGAGGAGTGTACATGTGTGGCAGAGTGGTTTAGAGGAGTGTACATGGGTAATAGATGGGTTTATATGGGTGAAAGTTGGCGTAGGGGGTGACAGGGTGTTGTACATTGGTGACAGAGAAGTGTTGTTGGTGTAGAGGAGTGTACATGGGTGTCAGAGGGGTGTAGAGGTGTGTACATGGGTGACAGAGGAGCGTAGAGGAGTGTACATGGGTAACAGAGGAGTGTACATAGGTGATAGGGGGGCGTAGGGGGTGACAGAGGGGTGTACATAGGTGACAGGGATGTTGTCGGTGTAGAGGAGTGTACATGGGTGGCAGAGTGGTTTAAAGGAGTGCATATGGGTGGTAGATGGGTGTAAATGGGTGACAGGAGGTGTAGGGGTTGACAGAGTGGTGTACATTGGTGACGGAGAGGTGTTGGGGTGTAGAGGAGTGTATGTGGGTGACAGGAGCTCAGAGTAGTATACATGGATAACAGAGGGGTGTAGGGGGTGTGCATTGGTGATAAAGGGGTGTAGAGGAGTGTACATGGGTGTCAGAGGGGTGTAGAGGTGTGTACATGGGTGACAGAGGAGCGTAGAGGAGTGTACATGGGTAACAGAGGAGTGTACATAGGTGATAGGGGGGCGTAGGGGGTGACAGAGGGGTGTACATAGGTGACAGGGATGTTGTCGGTGTAGAGGAGTGTACATGGGTGGCAGAGTGGTTTAAAGGAGTGCATATGGGTGGTAGATGGGTGTAAATGGGTGACAGGAGGTGTAGGGGTTGACAGAGTGGTGTACATTGGTGACGGAGAGGTGTTGGGGTGTAGAGGAGTGTATGTGGGTGACAGGAGCTCAGAGTAGTATACATGGATAACAGAGGGGTGTAGGGGGTGTGCATTGGTGATAAAGGGGTGTAGAGGAGTGTACATGGGTGACAGAGGAGCGTAGAGGAGTGTAAATGGGTAACAGAGGAGTGTAGAGGGGTGTACATAGGTAACAGAGGAGTGTATATGGGTAACAGAGGGGTCTAGAGGGCTGTACATGGGTGACAGAGGAGTGTAGAGGAGTGTACATGGGTGACAGAGGAGTGTACATGGGTAACAGAGGAGTGTAGAGGAGTGTACATAGGCCTACATTACCGATACATGATTAACTGTTGTATATGATATCAAAAATAAATTTGATAAAATATTTTATGAAAATATACATTATATTTTAAGTAAAAAAAATCACCTGGATCCCAATGTGTTCCATGTTTTTTTTTGTTCCTTTTTCCACTCCTTTTTCCATAATTCCTGAGATAAGTAGTTCTGGCCCTAGAGTGTTATATATATTAGCGTCTGTAGCATGTATCAGGAACATGTTATCATTCCTGTGTTTTTTTTTTACAGATGACTGATGCCCGGTGAAAAGGTGAACGGGACATATACCCTCGTCAGCTGCAAGAAAGGAACCACGAAACAGGTAATTAATATTTATATTAATTACTGATAACAATCAGGCTAGATGTAAAATCTAGACCTGCAGAGATGTCATAGTCTTTCCCGTATACATGATGATATATGTGTTGTTAAGAAGTATATCGTCTATGGACAGCTTTATATATAACACAACCATATCTCAGGTACAGAGATTAGGAACATTTATGATCCTTATTCTCTGATTTTTATTTGTAGGAATTCCCTTTTTCAATATTTAATAGAGGTTTACTTTACACCAGTGTTTCCCAACCTTTTTCGCCTCGGGCACCCCTCGGAAAAAACAATTTTTGCGGGAAACCCCTAATAAAGTTGACGAGCAAAAAGGTAGCAGAAAGGTGTACATGGGTAACTGGTGTGTCGAGGAGTGTACATGGGTGGCAGAGTGGTTTAGAGGAGTGTACATGGGTGATAGATGGGTGTACATGGGTGACAGGGGGCATAGGGGTTGACAGAGGGGTGTACATGGGTGACAGAAAGGTGTTGGTGGTGTAGAGGAGTGTACATGGGTGATAGAGGAGTGTACATGGGTAACAGAGGAGTGTACATGAGTGTCAGAGGGGTGCAGAGGAATGTACATGGGTGACAGAGGAGCAAAGAGGAGTGTACATGGGTGACAGGGGGGGCGTAGGGGGCAAAAGAGGGGTGTACAGGGTGATAGATGGGTGTACATAGGTGACAGAGGGGTTTTGGGGGTGTAGAGGAGTGTACATGTGTGGCAGAGTGGTTTAGAGGAGTGTACATGGATGATAGATGGGTGTATATGGGTGAAAGTTGGCGTAGGGACTGACAGAGTGTTGTACATTGAAGACAGAGAGGTGTTGTTGGTGTAGAGGAGTGTTCATGGGTGTCAGAGGGGTGAAGAGGTGTGTACATGGGTGACAGAGGAGCGTAGAGGAGTGTACATGGGTAACAGAGGAGTGTACATGGGTGACAGGGGGGCATTGGGGGTGAAAGAGGGATGTACGGGTTGATAAATGGGTGTACATAGGTGACAGAGGGGTTTTGGGGGTGTAGAGGAGTGTACATGGGTAACAGTGGAGTGTAGAGGAGTGTACATGGGTGACAGGGGGATATAGGAGGTGAAAGATGGGTGTACGGGGTGATAGAGGGGTGTACATAGGTGACAGAGGGGTTTTGGGGGTGTAGAGGAGTGCACATGGGTGGCAGAGTAGTTTAGAGGAGTGTATCTAGGTGATAGATGGCTGTAAATGGGTGAAAGAGGGCATAGGGGGTGACAGAGTGGTGTACATTGGTGACAGAGAGGTGTTGGGGGATGTAAAGGAGTGTACATGGGTGACAGAGTAGCGTAGAGGAGTGTACATGGGTGACAGGGGGCGTAGGGGGCAAAAGAGGGGTGAACGGGGTGATAGATGGGTGTACATAGGTGACAGATGGGTTTTGGGGCTGTAGAGGAGTGTACATGTGTGGCAGAGTGGTTTAGAGTAGTGTACATGGGTAATAGATGGGTGTATATGGGTGAAAGTTGGCGTAGGGGGTGACAGGGTGTTGTACATTGGTGACAGAGAGGTGTTGTTGGTGTAGAGGAGTGTACACGGGTGTCACAGGGGTGTAGAGGTGTGACAGAGGAGTGTACATGAGTGACAGAAAGGTGTTGGTGGTGTAGAGGAGTGTACATGGGTGAGAGAGGAGCGTAGAGGAGTGTACATGGGTAACAGAGGAGTGTACAGGAGTGTCAGAGGGGTGCAGAGGAATGTACATGGGTGACAGAGGAGCATAGAGGAGTGTACATGGGTAACAGAGGAGTGTACATGAGTGTCAGAGGGGTGCAAAGGAATGTACATGGGTGACAGAGGAGCTTAGAGGAGTGTACATGGGTGACAGGGGGGCGTAGGGGGCAAAAAAGGGGTGTACGGGGTGATAGATGGGTATACATAGGTGACAGAGGGGTTTTGGGGGTGTAGAGGACTGTAAATGTGTGGCAGAGTGGTTTAGAGGAGTGTACATGGGTGATAGATGGGTGTATATGGGTGAAAGTTGGCGTAGAGGGTGACAGATTGTTGTACATTGGTGACAGAGAAGTGTTGTTGGTGTAGAGGAGTGTACATGGGTGATAGAGGAGCGTAGAGGAGTGTACATGGGTGACAGGGGGGCGTTTAGGGTGAAAGAGGGGTGTACGGGTTGATAGATGGGTGTATATGGGTGAAAGCTGGCGTAGGGGGTGACAGAGTGGTGTACATTGGTGACAGAGAGGTGTTGTTGGTGTAGAGGAGTGTACATGGGTGTCAGAGGGGTGTAGAGGTGTGTGCATGGGTGACAGAGGAGCGTAGAGGAGTGTACATGGGTAACAGAGGGGTGTACATATGTGATAGGGGGCGTAGGGGGTGACAGAGGGGTGTACATAGGTGACAGGGATGTTGGGGGTGTAGAGGAGTGTACATGGGTGGCAGAGTGGTTTAAAGGAGTGCCTATGTGTGGTAGATGGGTGTAAATGGGTGACAGGAGGTTTAGGGGTTGACAGTGTGATGTACATTGGTGACGGAGAGGTGTTGGGGTGTAGAGAAGTGTATGTGGGTGACAGGAGCGCAGAGTAGTATACATGGATAACAGAGGGGTGTAGGGGGTGTGCATTGGTGATAGAGGGGTGTAGAGGAGTGTACATGGATTACAGAGGAGCGTAGAGGAGTGTAAATGGGTAACAGAGGAGTGTAGAGGGGTGTACATGGGTAACAGAGGAGTGTAGAGGAGTGTACATAGGCCTACATTACCGATACATGATTAACTGTTGTATATGATATCAAAAATAAATTTGATAAAATAATAAAAAACAATTTTTGCGGGGAACCCCTACCAAAGTTGACGAGCTAAAAGGTAGCAGAAAGGTGTACATGGGTAACTGGTGTGTCGAGGAGTGTACATGGGTGGCAGAGTGGTTTAAAGGAGTGTACATGGGTGATAGATGGGTGTACATGGGTGACAGGGGCATAGGGGGTGACAGAGGGGTGTACATGGGTGACAGAAAGGTGTTGGTTGTGTAGAGGAGTGTACATGGGTGATAGAGGAGCGTAGAGGAGTGTACATGGGTAACAGAGGAGTGTACATGAGTGTCAGAGGGGTGCAGAGGAATGTACATGGGTGACAGAGGAGCGTAGAGGAGTGTACATGGGTGACAGGGGGCGTAGGGGGCAAAAGAGAGGTGTACGGGGTGATCAATGGGTGTACATAGGTGACAGAGGGGTTTTGGGGGTGTAGAGGAGTGTACATGTGTGGCAGAGTGGTTTAGAGGAGTGTACATGGGTGATAGATGGGTGTATATGGGTGAAAGTTGGCGTAGGGGGTGACAGAGTGGTGTACATTGGTGACAGAGAGGTGTTGTTGGTGTAGAGGAGTGTACATGGGTGTCAGAGGGGTGTAGAGGTGTGTACATGGGTGACAGAGGAGCGTAGAGGAGTGTACATGGGTGACAGGGGGGCGTTTGGGGTGAAAGAGGGATGTACGGGTTGATAGATGGGTCTATATGGGTGAAAGCTGGCGTAGGGGGTGACAGAGTGGTGTACATTGGTGACAGAGAGGTGTTGTTGGTGTAGAGGAGTGTACATGGGTGTCAGAGGGGTGTAGAGGTGTGTGCATGGGTGACAGAGGAGCGTAGAGGAGTGTACATGGGTAACAGGAGTGTACATATGTGATAGGGGGCATAGGGGGTGACAGAGTGGTGTACATTGGTGACAGAGAGGTGTTGGGGGTGTAAAGGAGTGTACATGGGTGACAGAGTAGCGTAGAGGAGTGTACATGGGTGACAGGGGGGGTAGGGGGAAAAAGAGGGGTGAACGGGGTGATAGATGGGTGTACATAGGTAACAGAGGGGTTTTGGGGCTGTAGAGGAGTGTACATGTGTGGCAGAGTGGTTTAGAGGAGTGTACATGGGTAATAGATGGGTTTATATGGGTGAAAGTTGGCGTAGGGGGTGACAGGGTGTTGTACATTGGTGACAGAGAAGTGTTGTTGGTGTAGAGGAGTGTACATGGGTGTCAGAGGGGTGTAGAGGTGTGTACATGGGTGACAGAGGAGCGTAGAGGAGTGTACATGGGTAACAGAGGAGTGTACATAGGTGATAGGGGGGCGTAGGGGGTGACAGAGGGGTGTACATAGGTGACAGGGATGTTGTCGGTGTAGAGGAGTGTACATGGGTGGCAGAGTGGTTTAAAGGAGTGCATATGGGTGGTAGATGGGTGTAAATGGGTGACAGGAGGTGTAGGGGTTGACAGAGTGGTGTACATTGGTGACGGAGAGGTGTTGGGGTGTAGAGGAGTGTATGTGGGTGACAGGAGCTCAGAGTAGTATACATGGATAACAGAGGGGTGTAGGGGGTGTGCATTGGTGATAAAGGGGTGTAGAGGAGTGTACATGGGTGTCAGAGGGGTGTAGAGGTGTGTACATGGGTGACAGAGGAGCGTAGAGGAGTGTACATGGGTAACAGAGGAGTGTACATAGGTGATAGGGGGGCGTAGGGGGTGACAGAGGGGTGTACATAGGTGACAGGGATGTTGTCGGTGTAGAGGAGTGTACATGGGTGGCAGAGTGGTTTAAAGGAGTGCATATGGGTGGTAGATGGGTGTAAATGGGTGACAGGAGGTGTAGGGGTTGACAGAGTGGTGTACATTGGTGACGGAGAGGTGTTGGGGTGTAGAGGAGTGTATGTGGGTGACAGGAGCTCAGAGTAGTATACATGGATAACAGAGGGGTGTAGGGGGTGTGCATTGCTGATAAAGGGGTGTAGAGGAGTGTACATGGGTGACAGAGGAGCGTAGAGGAGTGTAAATGGGTAACAGAGGAGTGTAGAGGGGTGTACATAGGTAACAGAGGAGTGTATATGGGTAACAGAGGGGTCTAGAGGGCTGTACATGGGTGACAGAGGAGTGTAGAGGAGTGTACATGGGTGACAGAGGAGTGTACATGGGTAACAGAGGAGTGTAGAGGAGTGTACATAGGCCTACATTACCGATACATGATTAACTGTTGTATATGATATCAAAAATAAATTTGATAAAATATTTTATGAAAATATACATTATATTTTAAGTAAAAAAAATCACCTGGATCCCAATGTGTTCCATGTTTTTTTTTGTTCCTTTTTCCACTCCTTTTTCCATAATTCCTGAGATAAGTAGTTCTGGCCCTAGAGTGTTATATATATTAGCGTCTGTAGCATGTATCAGGAACATGTTATCATTCCTGTGTTTTTTTTTTACAGATGACTGATGCCCGGTGAAAAGGTGAACGGGACATATACCCTCGTCAGCTGCAAGAAAGGAACCACGAAACAGGTAATTAATATTTATATTAATTACTGATAACAATCAGGCTAGATGTAAAATCTAGACCTGCAGAGATGTCATAGTCTTTCCCGTATACATGATGATATATGTGTTGTTAAGAAGTATATCGTCTATGGACAGCTTTATATATAACACAACCACATCTCAGGTACAGAGATTAGGAACATTTATGATCCTTATTCTCTGATTTTTATTTGTAGGAATTCCCTTTTTCAATATTTAATAGAGGTTTACTTTACACCAGTGTTTCCCAACCTTTTTCGCCTCGGGCACCCCTCGGAAAAACAATTTTTGCGGGAAACCCCTAACAAAGTTGACGAGCAAAAAGGTAGCAGAAAGGTGTACATGGGTAACTGGTGTGTCGAGGAGTGTACATGGGTGATAGATGGGTGTACATGGGTGACAGGGGGCATAGGGGTTGACAGAGGGGTGTACATGGGTGACAGAAAAGTGTTGGTGGTGTAGAGGAGTGTACATGGGTGATCGAGGAGCGTAGAGGAGTTTACATGGGTAACAGAGGAGTGTACATGAGTGTCAGAGGGGTGCAGAGGAATGTACATGGGTGACAGAGGAGCGTAATGGAGTGTATATGGGTGACAGGGGGGCGTAGGGGGCAAAAGAGGGGTGTACGAGGTGATAGATGGGTGTACATAGGTGACAGAGGGGTTTTGGGGGTGTAGAGAAGTGTACATGTGTGGCAGAGTGGTTTAGAGGAGTGTACATGGGTGATAGATGGGTGTATATGGGTGAAAGTTGGCGTAGGGAGTGACAGAGTGTTGAACATTGGTAACAGAGAGGTGTTTTTGGTGTAGAGGAGTGTACATGGGTGTCAGAGGGGTGCAGAGGTGTGTATATGGGTGACAGAGGAGCATAGAGGAGTGTAAATGGGTAACAGAGGAGTGTACATAGGTGATAGGGGGGGCGTAGGGGGTGACAGAGGGGTGTACATAGGTGACAGGGATGTTGGGGGTGTAGAGGAGTGTGCATGGGTGGCAGAGTGGTTTAAAGGAGTGCATATGGGTGGTAAATGGGTGTAAATGGGTGACAGGAGGTGTAGGGGTTGACAGAGTGGTGTACATTGGTGACGGAGAGGTGTTGGGGTGTAGAGGAGTGTATGTGGGTGAAAGAGGAGCGCAGAGTAGTATACATGGATAACAGAGTGGTGTAGGGGGTGTGCATTGGTGATAGAGGGGTGTAGAGGAGGGTACATGGGTGACAGAGGAGCGTAGAGGAGTGTAAATGGGTAACAGAGGAGTGTAGAGGGGTGTACATAGATAACAGAGGAGTGTATATGGGTAACAGAGGGGTCTAGAGGGCTGTACATGGGTGACAGATTAGTGTAGAGGACTGTACATGGGTGACAGAGGGTTGAAGAGGAGTGTGCATGGGTAACAGAGGAGTGTAGAGGATTGTACGTAGGCGTACATTACCGATACATGATTAACTGTTGTATATGATATCAAAAATAAATTTGGTAAAATATTTCATGAAAATATACATTATATTTTAAGTTAAAAAATCACCTGGATCCCAATGTGTTCCATGTTTTTTTTTGTTCCTTTTTCCACTCCTTTTTCCATAATTCCTGATATAAGTAGTTCTGGCCCTAGAGTGTTATATATATTAGCGTCTGTAGCATGTATCAGGAACATGTTATCATTCCTGTGTTGTCTTTTTACAGATGACTGATGCCCGGTGAAAAGGTGAACGTGACATATACCCTCGTCAGCTGCAAGAAAGGAACCACGAAACAGGTAATTAATATTTATATTAATTACTGATAACAATCAGGCTAGATGTAAAATCTAGACCTGCAGAGATGTCATAGTCTTTCCCGTATACATGATGATATATGTGTTGTTAAGAAGTATATCGTCTATGGACAGCTTTATATATAACACAACCATATCTCAGGTACAGAGATTAGGAACATTTATGATCCTTATTCTCTGATTTTTATTTGTAGGAATTCCCTTTTTCAATATTTAATAGAGGTTCACCTTACACCAGTGTTTCCGAACCTTTTTGCCTCGGGGCACCCCTCGGAAAAAACAATTTTTGCGGGGAACCCCTACCAAAGTTGACGAGCAAAAAGGTAGCAGAAAGGTGTACATGGGTAACTGGTGTGTCGAGGAGTGTACATGGGTGGCAGAGTGGTTTAGAGGAGTGTACATGGGTAATAGATCGGTGTACATGGGTGACGGGGCATTAGGGTTGACAGAGGGGTGTACATGGGTGACAGAAAGGTGTTGGTGGTGTATAGGAGTGTACATGGGTGATAGAGGAGCGTAGAGGAGTGTACATGGGTAACAGAGAAGTGTACCTGAGTGTCAGAGGAGTGCAGAGGAATGTACATGGGTGACAGAGGAGCGTAGAGGAGTGTACATGGGTGACAGGGGGGCGTAGGGGGCAAAAGAGGGGTGTACGGGGTGATAGATGGGTGTACATAGGTGACAGAGGGGTTTTGGGGGTGTAGAGGAGTGTACATGTGTGGCAGAGTGTTTTAGAGGAGTGTACATGGGTGAAAGATGGGTGTATATGGGTGAAAGTTGGTGTAGGGGGTGACAGAGTGTTGTACATTGGTGACAGAGGGGTGTTATTGGTGTAGAGGAGTGTACATGGGTGTCAGAGGGATGTAGAGGTGTGTACATGGGTGACAGAGGAGCGTAGAGGAGTGTAAATTGGTAACAGAGGAGTGTACATAGGTGATAGGGGGGGTAGGGGTGACAGAGGGGTGTACATAGGTGACAGGGATGTTGGGGGTGTAGAGGAGTGTACATGGGTGGCAGAGTGGTTTAAAGGAGTGCATATGGGTGGTAGATGGGTGTAAATGGGTGACAGGAGGTGTAGGGGTTGACAGAGTGGTGTACATTGGTGACGGAGAGGTGTTGGGGTGTAGAGGAGTGTATGTGGGTGACAGGAGCTCAGAGTAGTATACATGGATAACAGAGGGGTGTAGGGGGTGTACATGGGTGACAGAGGAGCGTAGAGGAGTGTAAATGGGTAACAGAGGAGTGTAGAGGGGTGTACATAGGTAACAGAGGAGTGTACATGGGTAACAGAGGGGTCTAGAGGGCTGTACATGGGTGACAGAGGAGTGTAGAGGAGTGTACATGGGTGACAGAGGAGTGTACATGGGTAACAGAGGAGTGTAGAGGAGTGTACATAGGCCTAGATTACCGATACATGATTAACTGTTGTATATGATATCAAAAATAAATTTGATAAAATATTTTATGAAAATATACATTATATTTTAAGTAAAAAAAATCACCTGGATCCCAATGTGTTCCATGTTTTTTTTTGTTCCTTTTTCCACTCCTTTTTCCATAATTCCTGAGATAAGTAGTTCTGGCCCTAGAGTGTTATATATATTAGCGTCTGTAGCATGTATCAGGAACATGTTATCATTCCTGTGTTTTTTTTTTACAGATGACTGATGCCCGGTGAAAAGGTGAACGGGACATATACCCTCGTCAGCTGCAAGAAAGGAACCACGAAACAGGTAATTAATATTTATATTAATTACTGATAACAATCAGGCTAGATGTAAAATCTAGACCTGCAGAGATGTCATAGTCTTTCCCGTATACATGATGATATATGTGTTGTTAAGAAGTATATCGTCTATGGACAGCTTTATATATAACACAACCACATCTCAGGTACAGAGATTAGGAACATTTATGATCCTTATTCTCTGATTTTTATTTGTAGGAATTCCCTTTTTCAATATTTAATAGAGGTTTACTTTACACCAGTGTTTCCCAACCTTTTTCGCCTCGGGCACCCCTCGGAAAAACAATTTTTGCGGGAAACCCCTAACAAAGTTGACGAGCAAAAAGGTAGCAGAAAGGTGTACATGGGTAACTGGTGTGTCGAGGAGTGTACATGGGTGATAGATGGGTGTACATGGGTGACAGGGGGCATAGGGGTTGACAGAGGGGTGTACATGGGTGACAGAAAAGTGTTGGTGGTGTAGAGGAGTGTACATGGGTGATCGAGGAGCGTAGAGGAGTTTACATGGGTAACAGAGGAGTGTACATGAGTGTCAGAGGGGTGCAGAGGAATGTACATGGGTGACAGAGGAGCGTAATGGAGTGTATATGGGTGACAGGGGGGCGTAGGGGGCAAAAGAGGGGTGTACGAGGTGATAGATGGGTGTACATAGGTGACAGAGGGGTTTTGGGGGTGTAGAGAAGTGTACATGTGTGGCAGAGTGGTTTAGAGGAGTGTACATGGGTGATAGATGGGTGTATATGGGTGAAAGTTGGCGTAGGGAGTGACAGAGTGTTGAACATTGGTAACAGAGAGGTGTTTTTGGTGTAGAGGAGTGTACATGGGTGTCAGAGGGGTGCAGAGGTGTGTATATGGGTGACAGAGGAGCATAGAGGAGTGTAAATGGGTAACAGAGGAGTGTACATAGGTGATAGGGGGGGCGTAGGGGGTGACAGAGGGGTGTACATAGGTGACAGGGATGTTGGGGGTGTAGAGGAGTGTGCATGGGTGGCAGAGTGGTTTAAAGGAGTGCATATGGGTGGTAAATGGGTGAAAATGGGTGACAGGAGGTGTAGGGGTTGACAGAGTGGTGTACATTGGTGACGGAGAGGTGTTGGGGTGTAGAGGAGTGTATGTGGGTGAAAGAGGAGCGCAGAGTAGTATACATGGATAACAGAGTGGTGTAGGGGGTGTGCATTGGTGATAGAGGGGTGTAGAGGAGGGTACATGGGTGACAGAGGAGCGTAGAGGAGTGTAAATGGGTAACAGAGGAGTGTAGAGGGGTGTACATAGATAACAGAGGAGTGTATATGGGTAACAGAGGGGTCTAGAGGGCTGTACATGGGTGACAGAGGAGTGTAGAGGACTGTACATGGGTGACAGAGGGTTGAAGAGGAGTGTGCATGGGTAACAGAGGAGTGTAGAGGATTGTACGTAGGCGTACATTACCGATACATGATTAACTGTTGTATATGATATCAAAAATAAATTTGGTAAAATATTTCATGAAAATATACATTATATTTTAAGTTAAAAAATCACCTGGATCCCAATGTGTTCCATGTATTTTTTTGTTCCTTTTTCCACTCCTTTTTCCATAATTCCTGATATAAGTAGTTCTGGCCCTAGAGTGTTATATATATTAGCGTCTGTAGCATGTATCAGGAACATGTTATCATTCCTGTGTTGTCTTTTTACAGATGACTGATGCCCGGTGAAAAGGTGAACGTGACATATACCCTCGTCAGCTGCAAGAAAGGAACCACGAAACAGGTAATTAATATTTATATTAATTACTGATAACAATCAGGCTAGATGTAAAATCTAGACCTGCAGAGATGTCATAGTCTTTCCCGTATACATGATGATATATGTGTTGTTAAGAAGTATATCGTCTATGGACAGCTTTATATATAACACAACCATATCTCAGGTACAGAGATTAGGAACATTTATGATCCTTATTCTCTGATTTTTATTTGTAGGAATTCCCTTTTTCAATATTTAATAGAGGTTCACCTTACACCAGTGTTTCCGAACCTTTTTGCCTCGGGGCACCCCTCGGAAAAAACAATTTTTGCGGGGAACCCCTACCAAAGTTGACGAGCAAAAAGGTAGCAGAAAGGTGTACATGGGTAACTGGTGTGTCGAGGAGTGTACATGGGTGGCAGAGTGGTTTAGAGGAGTGTACATGGGTAATAGATCGGTGTACATGGGTGACAGGGGGCATTAGGGTTGACAGAGGGGTGTACATGGGTGACAGAAAGGTGTTGGTGGTGTATAGGAGTGTACATGGGTGATAGAGGAGCGTAGAGGAGTGTACATGGGTAACAGAGAAGTGTACCTGAGTGTCAGAGGAGTGCAGAGGAATGTACATGGGTGACAGAGGAGCGTAGAGGAGTGTACATGGGTGACAGGGGGGCGTAGGGGGCAAAAGAGGGGTGTACGGGGTGATAGATGGGTGTACATAGGTGACAGAGGGGTTTTGGGGGTGTAGAGGAGTGTACATGTGTGGCAGAGTGTTTTAGAGGAGTGTACATGGGTGAAAGATGGGTGTATATGGGTGAAAGTTGGTGTAGGGGGTGACAGAGTGTTGTACATTGGTGACAGAGGGGTGTTATTGGTGTAGAGGAGTGTACATGGGTGTCAGAGGGGTGTAGAGGTGTGTACATGGGTGACAGAGGAGCGTAGAGGAGTGTAAATTGGTAACAGAGGAGTGTACATAGGTGATAGGGGGGGTAGGGGTGACAGAGGGGTGTACATAGGTGACAGGGATGTTGGGGGTGTAGAGGAGTGTACATGGGTGGCAGAGTGGTTTAAAGGAGTGCATATGGGTGGTAGATGGGTGTAAATGGGTGACAGGAGGTGTAGGGGTTGACAGAGTGGTGTACATTGGTGACGGAGAGGTGTTGGGATGTAGAGGAGTGTATGTGGGTGACAGAGGAGCGCAGAGTAGTATACATGGATAACAGAGGGGTGTAGGGGGTGTGCATTGGTGATAGAGGGTTGTAGAGGAGTGTACATGGGTAACAGAGGAGCGTAGAGGAGTGTAAATGGGTAACAGAGGAGTGTAGAGGGGTAAACAGGTAACAGAGGAGTGTATATGGGTAACAGAGGGGTCTAGAGGGCTGGACATGGGTGACAGAGGAGTGTAGAGGAGTGTACATGGGTGACAGAGGGGTGTAGAGGAGTGTACATGGGTAACAGAGGAGTGTAGAGGAGTGTACATAGGCCTACATTACCGATACATGATTAACTGTTGTATATGATATCAAAAATAAATTTGATAAAATATTTTATGAAAATATACATTATATTTTAAGTTAAAAAAATCACCTGGATCCCAATGTGTTCCATGTTTTTTTTTGTTCCTTTTTCCACTCCTTTTTCCATAATTCCTGAGATAAGTAGTTCTGGCCCTGGAGTGTTATATATATTAGCGTCTGTAGCATGTATCAGGAACATGTTATCATTCCTGTGTTTTTTTTTACAGATGACTGATGCCCGGTGAAAAGGTGAACGTGACATATACCCTCGTCAGCTGCAAGAAAGGAACCACGAAACAGGTAATTAATATTTATATTAATTACTGATAACAATCAGGCTAGATGTAAAATCTAGACCTGCAGACATGTCATAGTCTTTCCCGTATACATGATGATATATGTGTTGTTAAGAAGTATATCGTCTATGGACAGCTTTATATATAACACAACCATACCTCAGGTACAGAGATTAGGAACATTTATGATCCTTATTCTCTGATTTTTATTTGTAGGAATCCCCTTTTTTCAATATATAGTAGAAGTTCACCTTACACCAGTGTTTCCGAACCTTTTTGCCTCGGGGCACCCCTCGGAAAAAACAATTTTTGCAGGGAACCCCGACCAAAGTTGACGAGCAAAAAGGTAGCAGAAAGATGTACATGGGTAACTGGTGTGTCGAGGAGTGTACATTGGTGGCAGAGTGGTTTAGTGGAGTGTACATGGGTGATAGATGGGTGTACATGGGTGACAGGGGGCATAGAGGTTTACAGAGGGGTGTACATGGGTGACAGAAAGGTGTTGGTGGTGTAGAGGAGTGTACATGGGTGATAGAGAAGCGTAGAGGAGTGTACATGGGTAACAGAGGAGTGTACATGAGTGTCAGAGGGGTGCAGAGGAATGTACATGGGTGACAGAGGAGCGTAGAGGAGTGTACATGGGTGACAGGGGGGCGTAGGGGTGCAAAAGAGGGGTGTACGGGGTGATAGATGGGTGTACATAGGTGACAGAGGGGTTTTGGGGGTGTAGAGGAGTGTACATGTGTGGCAGAGTGGTTTAGAGGAGTGTACATGGGTGATAGATGGGTGTATATGGGTGAAAGTTGGCGTAGGGGGTGACAGAGTGTTGAACATTGGTGACAGAGAGGTGTTGTTGGTGTAGAGGAGTGTACATGGGTGTCAGAGGGGTGTAGAGGTGTGTACATGGGTGACAGAGGAGCGTAGAGGAGTTTACATGGGTAACAGAGGAGTGTACATGGGTGACAGGGGGGCGTAGGGGGTTAAAGAGGGATGTACAGGTTGATAGATGGGTGTACATAGGTGACAGAGGGGTTTTGGGGGTGTAGAGGAGTGTACATGGGTAACAGAGGAGTGTAGAGGAGTGTAAATGGGTGACAGGGGGATGTAGGAGGTGAAAGATGGGTGTACGGGGTGATAGAGGGGTGTACATAGGTGACAGAGGGGTTTTGGGGGTGTAGAGGAGTGGACATGGGTGGCAGAGTAGTTTAGAGGAGTGTATCTGGGTGATAGACGGGTGTAAATGGGTGAAAGGGGGCATAGGGGGTGACAGAGTGGTGTACATTGGTGACATAGAGGTGTAGAGGACTGTACATGGGTGTCAGAGGGGTGTAGAAGAGTGTACATGGGTAACAGAGGAGTGTAGAGGAGTGTACATGTGTGACAGGGGGATGTAGGAGATGAAAGATGGGTGTACGGGGTGGTAGAGGGGTGTACATAGGTGACAGAGGGGTGTTGGGGTGTAGAGGAGTGTTCATGGGTGGCAGAGTGGTTTAGCTTAGTGTATATGGGTGATAGATGGGTGTAAATGGGTGACAGGGGGCGTAGAGGTTGACAGAGTGGTGTACATTGGTGACAGAGAGGTGTTGGGGGGTGTAAAGGAGTGTACATGGGTGACAGAGTAGCGTAGAGGAGTGTACATGGGTGACAGGGGGGCGTAGGGGGCAAAAGAGGGGTGAACGGGGTGATAGATGGGTGTACATAGGTGACAGAGGGGTTTTGGGGCTGTAGAGGAGTGTACATGTGTGGCAGAGTGGTTTAGAGGAGTGTACATGGGTAATAGATGGGTGTATATGGGTGAAAGTTGGCGTAGGGGGTGACAGGGTGTTGTACATTGGTGACAGAGAGGTGTTGTTGGTGTAGAGGAGTGAACATGGGTGTCAGAGGGGTGTAGAGGTGTGACAGAGGGGTGTACATGGGTGACAGAAAGGTGTTGGTGGTGTAGAGGAGTGTACATGGGTAACAGAGGAGTGTACATGAGTGTCAGAGGGGTGCAGAGGAATGTATATGGGTGACAGAGGAGCGTAGAGGAGTGTACATGGGTGACAGGGGGCGTAGGGGGCAAAAAAGGGGTGTACGGGGTGATAGATGGGTGTACAGAGGTGACAGAGGGGTTTTGGGGGTGTAGAGGAGTGTATATGTGTGGCAGAGTGGTTTAGAGGAGTTTACATGGGTGATAGATGGGTGTATATGGGTGAAAGTTGGCGTAGGGGGTGACAGAGTGTTGTACATTGGTGACAGAGAAGTGTTGTTGGTGTAGAGGAGTGTACATGGGTGATAGAAGAGCGTAGAGGAGTGTACATGGGTGACAGGGGGGCGTTTGGGGTGAAAGAGGGGTGTACGGGTTGATAGATGGGTATATATGGGTGAAAGCTGGCGTAGGGGGTGACAGAGTGGTGTACATTGGTGACAGAGAGGTGTTGTTGGTGTAGAGTAGTGTACATGGGTGTCAGAGGGGTGTAGAGGTGTGTCCATGGGTGACAGAGGAGCGTAGAGGAGTGTACATGGGTAACAGAGGAGTGTACATATGTGTTAGGGGGCGTAGGGGGTGACAGAGTGGTGTACATTGGTGACAGAGAGGTGTTGGGGGTGTAAAGGAGTGTACATGGGTGACAGAGTAGCGTAGAGGAGTGTACATGGGTGACAGGGGGGGTAGGGGGAAAAAGAGGGGTGAACGGGGTGATAGATGGGTGTACATAGGTAACAGAGGGGTTTTGGGGCTGCAGAGGAGTGTACATGTGTGGCAGAGTGGTTTAGAGCAGTGTACATGGGTAATAGATGGGTGTATATGGGTGAAAGTTGGCGTAGGGGGTGACAGGGTGTTGTACATTGGTGACAGAGAAGTGTTGTTGGTGTAGAGGAGTGTACATGGGTGTCAGAGGGGTGTAGAGGTGTGTACATGGGTGACAGAGGAGCGTAGAGGAGTGTACATGGGTAACAGAGGAGTGTACATAGGTGATAGGGGGGCGTAGGGGTGACAGAGGGGTGTACATAGGTGACAGGGATGTTGTCGGTGTAGAGGAGTGTACATGGGTGGCAAAGTGGTTTAAAGGAGTGCATATGGGTGGTAGATGGGTGTAAATGGGTGACATGAGGTGTAGGGGTTGACAGAGTGGTGTACATTGGTGACGGAGAGGTGTTGGGGTGTAGAGGAGTGTATGTGGGTGACAGAGGAGCTCAGAGTAGTATACATGGATAACAGAGGGGTGTAGGGGGTGTGCATTGGTGATAAAGGGGTGTAGAGGAGTGTACATGGGTGACAGAGGAGCGTAGAGGAGTGTAAATGGGTAACAGAGGAGTGTAGAGGGGTGTACATAGGTAACAGAGGAGTGTATATGGGTAACAGAGGGGTCTAGAGGGCTGTACATGGGTGACAGAGGAGTGAAGAGGAGTGTACATGGGTGACAGAGGGGTGTAGAGGAGTGTACATGGGTAACAGAGGAGTGTAGAGGAGTGTACATAGGCCTACATTACCGATACATAATTAACTGTTGTATATGATATCAAAAATAAATTTGATAAAATATTTTATGAAAATATACATTATATTTTAAGTTAAAAAATCACCTGGATCCCAATGTGTTCCATGTTTTTTTTTTGTTCCTTTTTACACTCCTTTTTCCATAATTCCTGAGATAAGTAGTTCTGGCCCTAGAGTGTTATATATATTAGCGTCTGTAGCATGTATCAGGAACATGTTATCATTCCTGTGTTGTCTTTTTACAGATGACTGATGCCCGGTGAAAAGGTGAACGTGACATATACCCTCGTCAGCTGCAAGAAAGGAACCACGAAACAGGTAATTAATATTTATATTAATTACTGATAACAATCAGGCTAGATGTAAAATCTAGACCTGCAGAGATGTCATAGTCTTTCCCGTATACATGATGATATATGTGTTGTTAAGAAGTATATTGTCTATGGACAGCTTTATATATAACACAACCATATCTCAGGTACAGAGATTAGGAAAATTTATGATCCTTATTCTCTGATTTTTATTTGTAGGAATCCCCTTTTTTCAATATATAGTAGAAGTTCACTTTACACCAGTGTTTCCGAACCTTTTTTTTACCTCGGGGCACCCCTCGGAAAAAACAATTTTTGCGGGGAACCCCTACCAATGTTGACGAGCAAAAAGGTAGCAGAAAGGTGTACATGGGTAACTGGTGTGTCGAGGAGTGTACATGGATGGCAGAGTGGTTTAGAGGAGTGTACATGGGTAATAGATGGGTGTACATGGGTGACAGGGGGCATTAGGGTTGACAGAGGGGTGTACATGGGTGACAGAAAGGTGTTGATGGTGTATAGGAGTGTACATGGGTGATAGAGGAGCGTAGAGGAGTGTACATGGGTAACAGAGAAGTGTACCTGAGTGTCAGAGGAGTGCAGAGGAATGTACATGGGTGACAGAGGAGTGTAGAGGACTGTACATGGGTGACAGAGGGTTGAAGAGGAGTGTGCATGGGTAACAGAGAAGTGTAGAGGATTGTACGTAGGCGTACATTACCGATACATGATTAACTGTTGTATATGATATCAAAAATTAATTTGGTAAAATATTTCATGAAAATATACATTATATTTTAAGTTAAAAAATCACCTGGATCCCAATGTGTTCCATGTTTTTTTTTGTTCCTTTTTCCACTCCTTTTTCCATAATTCCTGATATAAGTAGTTCTGGCCCTAGAGTGTTATATATATTAGCGTCTGTAGCATGTATCAGGAACATGTTATCATTCCTGTGTTGTCTTTTTACAGATGACTGATGCCCGGTGAAAAGGTGAACGTGACATATACCCTCGTCAGCTGCAAGAAAGGAACCACGAAACAGGTAATTAATATTTATATTAATTACTGATAACAATCAGGCTAGATGTAAAATCTAGACCTGCAGAGATGTCATAGTCTTTCCCGTATACATGATGATATATGTGTTGTTAAGAAGTATATCGTCTATGGACAGCTTTATATATAACACAACCATATCTCAGGTACAGAGATTAGGAACATTTATGATCCTTATTCTCTGATTTTTATTTGTAGGAATCCCCTTTTTTCAATATATAGTAGAAGTTCACCTTACACCAGTGTTTCCGAACCTTTTTGCCTCGGGGCACCCCTCGGAAAAAACAATTTTTGCGGGGAACCCCTACCAAAGTTGACGAGCAAAAAGGTAGCAGAAAGGTGTACATGGGTAACTGGTGTGTCGAGGAGTGTACATGGGTGGCAGAGTGGTTTAGAGGAGTGTACATGGGTAATAGATCGGTGTACATGGGTGACAGGGGGCATAAGGGTTGACAGAGGGGTGTACATGGGTGACAGAAAGGTGTTGGTGGTGTATAGGAGTGTACATGGGTGATAGAGGAGCGTAGAGGAGTGTACATAGGTAACAGAGAAGTGTACCTGAGTGTCAGAGGAGTGCAGAGGAATGTACATGGGTGACAGAGGAGCATAGAGGAGTGTACATGGGTGACAGGGGGGCGTAGGGGGCAAAAGAGGGGTGTACGGGGTGATAGATGGGTGTACATAGGTGACAGAGGGGTTTTGGGGGTGTAGAGGAGTGTACATGTGTGGCAGAGTGTTTTAGAGGAGTGTACATGGGTGAAAGATGGGTGTATATGGGTGAAAGTTGGTGTAGGGGGTGACAGAGTGTTGTACATTGGTGACAGAGGGGTGTTGTTGGTGTAGAGGAGTGTACATGGGTGTCAGAGGGGTGTAGAGGTGTGTACATGGGTGACAGAGGAGCGTAGAGGAGTGTAAATTGGTAACAGAGGAGTGTACATAGGTGATAGGGGGGGTGTTAGGGGTGACAGAGGGGTGTACATAGGTGACAGGGATGTTGGGGGTGTAGAGGAGTGTACATGGGTGGCAGAGGGGTTTAAAGGAGTGCATATGGGTGGTAGATGGGTGTAAATGGGTGACAGGAGGTGTAGGGGTTGACAGAGTGGTGTACATTGGTGACGGAGAGGTGTTGGGGTGTAGAGGAGTGTATGTGGGTGACAGAGGAGCGCAGAGTAGTATACATGGATAACAGAGGGGTGTAGGGGGTGTGCATTGGTGATAGAGGGTTGTAGAGGAGTGTACATGGGTAACAGAGGAGCGTAGAGGAGTGTAAATGGGTAACAGAGGAGTGTAGAGGGGTAAACATAGGTAACAGAGGAGTGTATATGGGTAACAGAGGGGTCTAGAGGGCTGGACATGGGTGACAGAGGAGTGTAGAGGAGTGTACATGGGTGACAGAGGGGTGTAGAGGAGTGTACATGGGTAACAGAGGAGTGTACATAGGCCTACATTACCGATACATGATTAACTGTTGTATATGATATCAAAAATAAATTTGATAAAATATTTTATGAAAATATACATTATATTTTAAGTTAAAAAAATCACCTGGATCCCAATGTGTTCCATGTTTTTTTTTTGTTCCTTTTTCCACTCCTTTTTCCATAATTCCTGAGATAAGTAGTTCTGGCCCTGGAGTGTTATATATATTAGCATCTGTAGCATGTATCAGGAACATGTTATCATTCCTGTGTTTTTTTTTACAGATGACTGATGCCCGGTGAAAAGGTGAACGTGACATATACCCTCGTCAGCTGCAAGAAAGGAATCACGAAACAGGTAATTAATATTTATATTAATTACTGATAACAATCAGGCTAGATGTAAAATCTTGACCTGCAGACATGTCATAGTCTTTCCCGTATACATGAAGATATATGTGTTTTTAATAAGTATATCGTCTATGGACAGCTTTATATATAACACAACCATACCTCAGGTACAGAGATTAGGAACATTTATGATCCTTATTCTCTGATTTTTATTTGTAGGAATCCCCTTTTTTCAATATATAGTAGAAGTTCACTTTACACCAGTGTTTCCCAACCTTTTTTGCCTCGGGGCACCCCTCGGAAAAAACAATTTTTGCGGGGAACCCCTACCAAAGTTGACGAGCAAAAAGGTAGCAGAAAGATGTACATGGGTAACTGGTGTGTCGAGGAGTGTACATTGGTGGCAGAGTGGTTTAGTGGAGTGTACATGGGTGATAGATGGGTGTACATGGGTGACAGGGGGCATAGGGGTTGACAGAGGGGTGTACATGGGTGACAGAAAGGTGTTGGTGGTGTAGAGGAGTGTACATGGGTGATAGAGAAGCGTAGAGGAGTGTACATGGGTAACAGAGGAGTGTACATGAGTGTCAGAGGGGTGCAGAGGAATGTACATGGGTGACAGAGGAGCGTAGAGGAGTGTACATGGGTGACAGGGGGGCGTAGGGGTGCAAAAGAGGGGTGTACGGGGTGATAGATGGGTGTACATAGGTGACAGAGGGGTTTTGGGGGTGTAGAGGAGTGTACATGTGTGGCAGAGTGGTTTAGAGGAGTGTACATGGGTGATAGATGGGTGTATATGGGTGAAAGTTGGCGTAGGGGGTGACAGAGTGTTGAACATTGGTGACAGAGAGGTGTTGTTGGTGTAGAGGAGTGTACATGGGTGTCAGAGGGGTGTAGAGGTGTGTACATGGGTGACAGAGGAGCGTAGAGGAGTTTACATGGGTAACAGAGGAGTGTACATGGGTGACAGGGGGGCGTAGGGGGTTAAAGAGGGATGTACGGGTTGATAGATGAGTGTACATAGGTGACAGAGGGGTTTTGGGGGTGTACATGGGTAACAGAGGAGTGTAGAGGAGTGTAAATGGGTGACAGGGGGATGTAGGAGGTGAAAGATGGGTGTACGGGGTGATAGAGGGGTGTACATAGGTGACAGAGGGGTTTTGGGGGTGTAGAGGAGTGGACATGGGTGGCAGAGTAGTTTAGAGGAGTGTATCTGGGTGATAGACGGGTGTAAATGGGTGAAAGGGGGCATAGGGGGTGACAGAGTGGTGTACATTGGTGACAGAGAGGTGTAGAGGACTGTACATGGGTGTCAGAGGGGTGTAGAGGTGTGTACATGGGTGACAGAAGAGCGTAGAGGAGTGTACATGGGTAACAGAGGAGTGTAGAGGAGTGTACATGTGTGACAGGGGGATGTAGGAGATGAAAGAGGGGTGAACGGGGTGATAGATGGGTGTACATAGGTGACAGAGGGGTTTTGGGGCTGTAGAGGAGTGTACATGTGTGGCAGAGTGGTTTAGAGGAGTGTACATGGGTAATAGATGGGTGTATATGGGTGAAAGTTGGCGTAGGGGTTGACAGGGTGTTGTGCATTGGTGACAGAGAGGTGTTGTTGGTGTAGAGGAGTGAACATGGGTGTCAGAGGGGTGTAGAGGTGTGACAGAGGGGTGTACATGGGTGACAGAAAGGTGTTGGTGGTGTAGAGGAGTGTACATGGGTGATAGAGGAGCGTAGAGGAGTGTACATGGGTAACAGAGGAGTGTACATGAGTGTCAGAGGGGTGCAGAGGAATGTACATGGGTGACAGAGGAGCGTAGAGGAGTGTACATGGGTGACAGGGGGCTTAGGGGGCAAAAAAGGGGTGTACGGGGTGATAGATGGGTGTACATAGGTGACAGAGGGGTTTTGGGGGTGTAGAGGAGTGTACATGTGTGGCAGAGTGGTTTAGAGGAGTGTACATGGGTGATAGATGGGTGTATATGGGTGAAAGTTGGCGTAGGGGGTGACAGAGTGTTGTACATTGGTGACAGAGAAGTGTTGTTGGTGTAGAGGAGTGTACATGGGTGATAGAGGAGCGTAGAGGAGTGTACATGGGTGACAGGGGGGCGTTTGGGGTGAAAGAGGGGTGTACGGGTTGATAGATGGGTATATATGGGTGAAAGCTGGCGTAGGGGGTGACAGAGTGGTGTACATTGGTGACAGAGAGGTGTTGTTGGTGTAGAGTAGTGTACATGGATGTCAGAGGGGTGTAGAGGTGTGTCCATGGGTGACAGAGGAGCGTAGAGGAGTGTACATGGGTAACAGAGGAGTGTACATATGTGATAGGGGGCGTAGGGGTGACAGAGTGGTGTACATTGGTGACAGAGAGGTGTTGGGGGTGTAAAGGAGTGTACATGGGTGACAGAGTAGCGTAGAGGAGTGTACATGGGTGACAGGGGGGGTAGGGGGAAAAAGAGGGGTGAACGGGGTGATAGATGGGTGTACATAGGTAACAGAGGGGTTTTGGGGCTGTAGAGGAGTGTACATGTGTGGCAGAGTGGTTTAGAGGAGTGTACATGGGTAATAGATGGGTGTATATGGGTGAAAGTTGGCGTAGGGGGTGACAGGGTGTTGTACATTGGTGACAGAGAAGTGTTGTTGGTGTAGAGGAGTGTACATGGGTGTCAGAGGGGTGTAGAGGTGTGTACATGGGTGACAGAGGAGCGTAGAGGAGTGTACATGGGTAACAGAGGAGTGTACATAGGTGATAGGGGGGCGTAGGGGTGACAGAGGGGTGTACATAGGTGACAGGGATGTTGTCGGTGTAGAGGAGTGTACATGGGTGGCAGAGTGGTTTAAAGGAGTGCATATGGGTGGTAGATGGGTGTAAATGGGTGACATGAGGTGTAGGGGTTGACAGAGTGGTGTACATTGGTGACAGAGAGGTGTTGGGGTGTAGAGGAGTGTATGTGGGTGACAGAGGAGCTCAGAGTAGTATACATGGATAACAGAGGGGTGTAGGGGGTGTGCATTGGTGATAAAGGGGTGTAGAGGAGTGTACATGGGTGACAGAGGAGCGTAGAGGAGTGTAAATGGGTAACAGAGGAGTGTAGAGGGGTGTACATAGGTAACAGAGGAGTGTATATGGGTAACAGAGGGGTCTAGAGGGCTGTACATGGGTGACAGAGGAGTGAAGAGGAGTTAACATGGGTGACAGAGGGGTGTAGAGGAGTGTATATGGGTAACAGAGGAGTGTAGAGGAGTGTACATAGGCCTACATTACCGATACATAATTAACTGTTGTATATGATATCAAAAATAAATTTGATAAAATATTTTATGAAAATATACATTATATTTTAAGTTAAAAAATCACCTGGATCCCAATGTGTTCCATGTTTTTTTTTGTTCCTTTTTCCAATCCTTTTTCCATAATTCCTGAGATAAGTAGTTCTGGCCCTAGAGTGTTATATATATTAGCGTCTGTAGCATGTATCAGGAACATGTTATCATTCCTGTGTTTTTTTTTTACAGATGACTGATGCCCGGTGAAAAGGTGAACGTGACATATACCCTCGTCAGCTGCAAGAAAGGAACCACGAAACAGGTAATTAATATTTATATTAATTACTGATAACAATCAGGCTAGATGTAAAATCTAGACCTGCAGAGATGTCATAGTCTTTCCCGTATACATGATGATATATGTGTTGTTAAGAAGTATATCGTCTATGGACAGCTTTATATATAACACAACCATATCTCAGGTACAGAGATTAGGAACATTTATGATCCTTATTCTCTGATTTTTATTTGTAGGAATCCCCTTTTTTCAATATATAGTAGAAGTTCACTTTACACCAGTGTTTCCGAACCTTTTTTTACCTCGGGGCACCCCTCGGAAAAAACAATTTTTGCGGGGAACCCCTACCAAAGTTGACGAGCAAAAAGGTAGCAGAAAGGTGTACATGGGTAACTGGTGTGTCGAGGAGTGTACATGGGTGGCAGAGTGGTTTAGAGGAGTGTACATGGGTAATAGATGGGTGTACATGGGTGACAGGGGGCATTAGGGTTGACAGAGGGGTGTACATGGGTGACAGAAAGGTGTTGATGGTGTATAGGAGTGTACATGGGTGATAGAGGAGCGTAGAGGAGTGTACATGGTTAACAGAGAAGTGTACCTGAGTGTCAGAGGAGTGCAGAGGAATGTACATGGGTGACAGAGGAGTGTAGAGGACTGTACATGGGTGACAGAGGGTTGAAGAGGAGTGTGCATGGGTAACAGAGAAGTGTAGAGGATTGTACGTAGGCGTACATTACCGATACATGATTAACTGTTGTATATGATATCAAAAATTAATTTGGTAAAATATTTCATGAAAATATACATTATATTTTAAGTTAAAAAATCACCTGGATCCCAATGTGTTCCATGTTTTTTTTTGTTCCTTTTTCCACTCCTTTTTCCATAATTCCTGATATAAGTAGTTCTGGCCCTAGAGTGTTATATATATTAGCGTCTGTAGCATGTATCAGGAACATGTTATCATTCCTGTGTTGTCTTTTTACAGATGACTGATGCCCGGTGAAAAGGTGAACGTGACATATACCCTCGTCAGCTGCAAGAAAGGAACCACGAAACAGGTAATTAATATTTATATTAATTACTGATAACAATCAGGCTAGATGTAAAATCTAGAACTGCAGAGATGTCATAGTCTTTCCCGTATACATGATGATATATGTGTTGTTAAGAAGTATATCGTCTATGGACAGCTTTATATATAACACAACCATATCTCAGGTACAGAGATTAGGAACATTTATGATCCTTATTCTCTGATTTTTATTTGTAGGAATCCCCTTTTTTCAATATATAGTAGAAGTTCACCTTACACCAGTGTTTCCGAACCTTTTTGCCTCGGAGCACCCCTCGGAAAAAACAATTTTTGCGGGGAACCCCTACCAAAGTTGACGAGCAAAAAGGTAGCAGAAAGGTGTACATGGGTAACTGGTGTGTCGAGGAGTGTACATGGGTGGCAGAGTGGTTTAGAGGAGTGTACATGGGTAATAGATCGGTGTACATGGGTGACAGGGGGCATAAGGGTTGACAGAGGGGTGTACATGGGTGACAGAAAGGTGTTGGTGGTGTATAGGAGTGTACATGGGTGATAGAGGAGCGTAGAGGAGTGTACATGGGTAACAGAGAAGTGTACCTGAGTTTCAGAGGAGTGCAGAGCAATGTACATGGGTGACAGAGGAGCATAGAGGAGTGTACATGGGTGACAGGGGGGCATAGGGGGCAAAAGAGGGGTGTACGGGGTGATAGATGGGTGTACATAGGTGACAGAGGGGTTTTGGGGGTGTAGAGGAGTGTACATGTGTGGCAGAGTGGTTTAGAGGAGTGTACATGGGTGAAAGATGGGTGTATATGGGTGAAAGTTGGTGTAGGGGGTGACAGAGTGTTGTACATTGGTGACAGAGGGGTGTTGTTGGTGTAGAGGAGTGTACATGGGTGTCAGAGGGGTGTAGAGGTGTGTACATGGGTGACAGAGGAGCGTAGAGGAGTGTAAATTGGTAACAGAGGAGTGTACATAGGTGATAGGGGGGGTGTTAGGGGTGACAGAGGGGTGTACATAGGTGACAGGGATGTTGGGGGTGTAGAGGAGTGTACATGGGTGGCAGAGAGGTTTAAAGGAGTGCATATGGGTGGTAGATGGGTGTAAATGGGTGACAGGAGGTGTAGGGGTTGACAGAGTGGTGTACATTGGTGACGGAGAGGTGTTGGGGTGTAGAGGAGTGTATGTGGGTGACAGAGGAGCGCAGAGTAGTATACATGGATAACAGAGGGGTGTAGGGGGTGTGCATTGGTGATAGAGGGTTGTAGAGGAGTGTACATGGGTAACAGAGGAGCGTAGAGGAGTGTAAATGGGTAACAGAAGAGTGTAGAGGGGTAAACATAGGTAACAGAGGAGTGTATATGGGTAACAGAGGGGTCTAGAGGGCTGGACAGGGGTGACAGAGGAGTGTAGAGGAGTGTACATGGGTGACAGAGGGGTGTAGAGGAGTGTACATGGGTAACAGAGGAGTGTAGAGGAGTGTACATAGGCCTACATTACCGATACATGATTAACTGTTGTATATGACATCAAAAATAAATTTGATAAAATATTTTATGAAAATATACATTATATTTTAAGTTAAAAAAATCACCTGGATCCCAATGTGTTCCATGTTTTTTTTTGTTCCTTTTTCCACTCCTTTTTCCATAATTCCTGAGATAAGTAGTTCTGGCCCTGGAGTGTTATATATATTAGCATCTGTAGCATGTATCAGGAACATGTTATCATTCCTGTGTTTTTTTTTACAGATGACTGATGCCCGGTGAAAAGGTGAACGTGACATATACCCTCGTCAGCTGCAAGAAAGGAACCACGAAACAGGTAATTAATATTTATATTAATTACTGATAACAATCAGGCTAGATGTAAAATCTTGACCTGCAGACATGTCATAGTCTTTCCCGTATACATGATGATATGTGTTGTTAAGAAGTATATTGTCTATGGACAGCTTTATATATAACACAACCATACCTCAGGTACAGAGATTAGGAACATTTATGATCCTTATTCTCTGATTTTTATTTGTAGGAATCCCCTTTTTTCAATATATAGTAGAAGTTCACTTTACACCAGTGTTTCCCAACCTTTTTTGCCTCGGGGCACCCCTCGGAAAAAACAAATTTTGCGGGGAACCCCTACCAAAGTTGACGAGCAAAAAGGTAGCAGAAAGATGTACATGGGTAACTGGTGTGTCGAGGAGTGTACATTGGTGGCAGAGTGGTTTAGTGGAGTGTACATGGGTGATAGATGGGTGTACATGGGTGACAGGGGGCATAGGGGTTGACAGAGGGGTGTACATGGGTGACAGAAAGGTGTTGGTGGTGTATAGGAGTGTACATGGGTGATAGAGAAGCGTAGAGGAGTGTACATGGGTAACAGAGGAGTGTACATGAGTGTCAGAGGGGTGCAGAGAAATGTACATGGGTGACAGAGGAGCGTAGAGGAGTGTACATGGGTGACAGGGGGGTGTAGGGGTGCAAAAGAGGGGTGTACGGGGTGATAGATGGGTGTACATAGGTGACAGAGGGGTTTTGGGAGTGTAGAGGAGTGTACATGTGTGGCAGAGTGGTTTAGAGGAGTGTACATGGGTGATAGATGGGTGTATATGGGTGAAAGTTGGCGTAGGGGGTGACAGAGTGTTGAACATTGGTGACAGAGAGGTGTTGTTGGTGTAGAGGAGTGTACATGGGTGTCAGAGGGGTGTAGAGGTGTGTACATGGGTGACAGAGGAGCGTAGAGGAGTTTACATGGGTAACAGAGGAGTGTACATGGGTGACAGGGGGGCGTAGGGGGTTAAAGAGGGATGTACGGGTTGATAGATGGGTGTACATAGGTGACAGAGGGGTTTTGGGGGTGTAGATGGGTAACAGAGGAGTGTAGAGGAGTGTAAATGGGTGACAGGGGGATGTAGGAGGTGAAAGATGGGTGTACGGGGTGATAGAGGGGTGTACATAGGTGACAGAGGGGTTTTGGGGGTGTAAAGGAGTGGACATGGGTGGCAGAGTAGTTTAGAGGAGTGTATCTGGGTGATAGACGGGTGTAAATGGGTGAAAGGGGGCATAGGGGGTGACAGAGTGGTGTACATTGGTGACAGAGAGGTGTAGAGGACTGTACATGGGTGTCAGAGGGGTGTAGAGGTGTGTACATGGGTGACAAAAGAGCGTAGAGGAGTGTACATGGGTAACAGAGGAGTGTAGAGGAGTGTACATGTGTGACAGGGGGATGTAGGAGATGAAAGATGGGTGTACGGGGTGATAGAGGGGTGTACATAGGTGACAGAGGGGTGTTGGGGTGTAGAGGAGTGTTCATGGGTGGCAGAGTGGTTTAGCTTAGTGTATATGGGTGATAGATGGGTGTAAATGGGTGACAGGGGGCGTAGAGGTTGACAGAGTGGTGTACATTGGTGACAGAGAGGTGTTGGGGGGTGTAAAGGAGTGTACATGGGTGACAGAGTAGCATAGAGGAGTGTACATGGGTGACAGGGGGGCGTAGGGGGCAAAAGAGGGGTGAACGGGGTGATAGATGGGTGTACATAGGTGACAGAGGGGTTTTGGGGCTGTAGAGGAGTGTACATGTGTGGCAGAGTGGTTTAGAGGAGTGTACATGGGTAATAGATGGGTGTATATGGGTGAAAGTTGGCGTAGGGGGTGACAGGGTGTTGTACATTGGTGACAGAGAGGTGTTGTTGGTGTAGAGGAGTGAACATGGGTGTCAGAGGGGTGTAGAGGTGTGACAGAGGGGTGTACATGGGTGACAGAAAGGTGTTGGTGGTGTAGAGGAGTGTACATGGGTGAAAGAGGAGCGTAGAGGAGTGTACATGGGTAACAGAGGAGTGTACATGAGTGTCAGAGGGGTGCAGAGGAATGTACATGGGTGACAGAGGAGCGTAGAGGAGTGTACATGGGTGACAGGGGGGCGTAGGGGGCAAAAAAGGGGTGTACGGGGTGATAGATGGGTGTACATAGGTGACAGAGGGGTTTTGGGGGTGTAGAGGAGTGTACATGTGTGGCAGAGTGGTTTAGAGGAGTGTACATGGGTGATAGATGGGTGTATATGGGTGAAAGTTGGCGTAGGGGGTGACAGAGTGTTGTACATTGGTGACAGAGAAGTGTTGTTGGTGTAGAGGAGTGTACATGGGTGATAGAGGAGCGTAGAGGAGTGTACATGGGTGACAGGGGGGCGTTTGGGGTGAAAGAGGGGTGTACGGGTTGATAGATGGGTATATATGGGTGAAAGCTGGCGTAGGGGGTGACAGAGTGGTGTACATTGGTGACAGAGAGGTGTTGTTGGTGTAGAGTAGTGTACATGGGTGTCAGAGGGGTGTAGAGGTGTGTCCATGGGTGACAGAGGAGCGTAGAGGAGTGTACATGGGTAACAGAGGAGTGTACATATGTGATAGGGGGCGTAGGGGGTGACAGAGTGGTATACATTGGTGACAGAGAGGTGTTGGGGGTGTAAAGGAGTGTACATGGGTGACAGAGTAGCGTAGAGGAGTGTACATGGGTGACAGGGGGGGTAGGGGGAAAAAGAGGGGTGAACGGGAAGATAGATGGGTGTACATAGGTAACAGAGGGGTTTTGGGGCTGTAGAGGAGTGTACATGTGTGGCAGAGTGGTTTAGAGGAGTGTACATGGGTAATAGATGGGTGTATATGGGTGAAAGTTGGCGTAGGGGGTGACAGGGTGTTGTACATTGGTGACAGAGAAGTGTTGTTGGTGTAGAGGAGTGTACATGGGTGTCAGAGGGGTGTAGAGGTGTGTACATGGGTGACAGAGGAGCGTAGAGGAGTGTACATGGGTAACAGAGGAGTGTACATAGGTGATAGGGGGGCGTAGGGGTGACAGAGGGGTGTACATAGGTGACAGGGATGTTGTCGGTGTAGAGGAGTGTACATGGGTGGCAGAGTGGTTTAAAGGAGTGCATATGGGTGGTAGATGGGTGTAAATGGGTGACATGAGGTGTAGGGGTTGACAGAGTGGTGTACATTGGTGACAGAGAGGTGTTGGGGTGTAGAGGAGTGTATGTGGGTGACAGAGGAGCTCAGAGTAGTATACATGGATAACAGAGGGGTGTAGGGGGTGTGCATTGGTGATAAAGGGGTGTAGAGGAGTGTACATGGGTGACAGAGGAGCGTAGAGGAGTGTAAATGGGTAACAGAGGAGTGTAGAGGGGTGTACATAGGTAACAGAGGAGTGTATATGGGTAACAGAGGGGTCTAGAGGGCTGTACATGGGTGACAGAGGAGTGAAGAGGAGTGTACATGGGTGACAGAGGGGTGTAGAGGAGTGTACATGGGTAACAGAGGAGTGTAGAGGAGTGTACATAGGCCTACATTACCGATACATAATTAACTGTTGTATATGATATCAAAAATAAATTTGATAAAATATTTTATGAAAATATACATTATATTTTAAGTTAAAAAATCACCTGGATCCCAATGTGTTCCATGTTTTTTTTTGTTCCTTTTTACACTCCTTTTTTCATAATTCCTGAGATAAGTAGTTCTGGCCCTAGAGTGTTATATATATTAGCGTCTGTAGCATGTATCAGGAACATGTTATCATTCCTGTGTTTTTTTTTTTACAGATGACTGATGCCCGGTGAAAAGGTGAACGTGACATATACCCTCGTCAGCTGCAAGAAAGGAACCACGAAACAGGTAATTAATATTTATATTAATTACTGATAACAATCAGGCTAGATGTAAAATCTAGACCTGCAGAGATGTCATAGTCTTTCCCGTATACATGATGATATATGTGTTGTTAAGAAGTATATCGTCTATGGACAGCTTTATATATAACACAACCATATCTCAGGTACAGAGATTAGGAACATTTATGATCCTTATTCTCTGATTTTTATTTGTAGGAATCCCCTTTTTTCAGTATATAGTAGAAGTTCACTTTACACCAGTGTTTCCGAACCTTTTTTTACCTCGGGGCACCCCTCGGAAAAAACAATTTTTGCGGGGAACCCCTACCAAAGTTGACGAGCAAAAAGGTAGCAGAAAGGTGTACATGGGTAACTGGTGTGTCGAGGAGTGTACATGGATGGCAGAGTGGTTTAGAGGAGTGTACATGGGTAATAGATGGGTGTACATGGGTGACAGGGGGCATTAGGGTTGACAGAGGGGTGTACATGGGTGACAGAAAGGTGTTGATGGTGTATAGGAGTGTACATGGGTGATAGAGGAGCGTAGAGGAGTGTACATGGTTAACAGAGAAGTGTACCTGAGTGTCAGAGGAGTGCAGAGGAATGTACATGGGTGACAGAGGAGTGTAGAGGACTGTACATGGGTGACAGAGGGTTGAAGAGGAGTGTGCATGGGTAACAGAGAAGTGTAGAGGATTGTACGTAGGCGTACATTACCGATACATGATTAACTGTTGTATATGATATCAAAAATTAATTTGGTAAAATATTTCATGAAAATATACATTATATTTTAAGTTAAAAAATCACCTGGATCCCAATGTGTTCCATGTTTTTTTTTGTTCCTTTTTCCACTCCTTTTTCCATAATTCCTGATATAAGTAGTTCTGGCCCTAGAGTGTTATATATATTAGCGTCTGTAGCATGTATCAGGAACATGTTATCATTCCTGTGTTGTCTTTTTACAGATGACTGATGCCCGGTGAAAAGGTGAACGTGACATATACCCTCGTCAGCTGCAAGAAAGGAACCACGAAACAGGTAATTAATATTTATATTAATTACTGATAACAATCAGGCTAGATGTAAAATCTAGAACTGCAGAGATGTCATAGTCTTTCCCGTATACATGATGATATATGTGTTGTTAAGAAGTATATCGTCTATGGACAGCTTTATATATAACACAACCATATCTCAGGTACAGAGATTAGGAACATTTATGATCCTTATTCTCTGATTTTTATTTGTAGGAATCCCCTTTTTTCAATATATAGTAGAAGTTCACCTTACACCAGTGTTTCCGAACCTTTTTGCCTCGGAGCACCCCTCGGAAAAAACAATTTTTGCGGGGAACCCCTACCAAAGTTGACGAGCAAAAAGGTAGCAGAAAGGTGTACATGGGTAACTGGTGTGTCGAGGAGTGTACATGGGTGGCAGAGTGGTTTAGAGGAGTGTACATGGGTAATAGATCGGTGTACATGGGTGACAGGGGGCATAAGGGTTGACAGAGGGGTGTACATGGGTGACAGAAAGGTGTTGGTGGTGTATAGGAGTGTACATGGGTGATAGAGGAGCGTAGAGGAGTGTACATGGGTAACAGAGAAGTGTACCTGAGTTTCAGAGGAGTGCAGAGCAATGTACATGGGTGACAGAGGAGCATAGAGGAGTGTACATGGGTGACAGGGGGGCATAGGGGGCAAAAGAGGGGTGTACGGGGTGATAGATGGGTGTACATAGGTGACAGAGGGGTTTTGGGGGTGTAGAGGAGTGTACATGTGTGGCAGAGTGGTTTAGAGGAGTGTACATGGGTGAAAGATGGGTGTATATGGGTGAAAGTTGGTGTAGGGGGTGACAGAGTGTTGTACATTGGTGACAGAGGGGTGTTGTTGGTGTAGAGGAGTGTACATGGGTGTCAGAGGGGTGTAGAGGTGTGTACATGGGTGACAGAGGAGCGTAGAGGAGTGTAAATTGGTAACAGAGGAGTGTACATAGGTGATAAGGGGGGTGTTAGGGGTGACAGAGGGGTGTACATAGGTGACAGGGATGTTGGGGGTGTAGAGGAGTGTACATGGGTGGCAGAGAGGTTTAAAGGAGTGCATATGGGTGGTAGATGGGTGTAAATGGGTGACAGGAGGTGTAGGGGTTGACAGAGTGGTGTACATTGGTGACGGAGAGGTGTTGGGGTGTAGAGGAGTGTATGTGGGTGACAGAGGAGCGCAGAGTAGTATACATGGATAACAGAGGGGTGTAGGGGGTGTGCATTGGTGATAGAGGGTTGTAGAGGAGTGTACATGGGTAACAGAGGAGCGTAGAGGAGTGTAAATGGGTAACAGAAGAGTGTAGAGGGGTAAACATAGGTAACAGAGGAGTGTATATGGGTAACAGAGGGGTCTAGAGGGCTGGACAGGGGTGACAGAGGAGTGTAGAGGAGTGTACATGGGTGACAGAGGGGTGTAGAGGAGTGTACATGGGTAACAGAGGAGTGTAGAGGAGTGTACATAGGCCTACATTACCGATACATGATTAACTGTTGTATATGACATCAAAAATAAATTTGATAAAATATTTTATGAAAATATACATTATATTTTAAGTTAAAAAAATCACCTGGATCCCAATGTGTTCCATGTTTTTTTTTGTTCCTTTTTCCACTCCTTTTTCCATAATTCCTGAGATAAGTAGTTCTGGCCCTGGAGTGTTATATATATTAGCATCTGTAGCATGTATCAGGAACATGTTATCATTCCTGTGTTTTTTTTTACAGATGACTGATGCCCGGTGAAAAGGTGAACGTGACATATACCCTCGTCAGCTGCAAGAAAGGAACCACGAAACAGGTAATTAATATTTATATTAATTACTGATAACAATCAGGCTAGATGTAAAATCTTGACCTGCAGACATGTCATAGTCTTTCCCGTATACATGATGATATGTGTTGTTAAGAAGTATATCGTCTATGGACAGCTTTATATATAACACAACCATACCTCAGGTACAGAGATTAGGAACATTTATGATCCTTATTCTCTGATTTTTATTTGTAGGAATCCCCTTTTTTCAATATATAGTAGAAGTTCACTTTACACCAGTGTTTCCCAACCTTTTTTGCCTCGGGGCACCCCTCGGAAAAAACAAATTTTGCGGGGAACCCCTACCAAAGTTGACGAGCAAAAAGGTAGCAGAAAGATGTACATGGGTAACTGGTGTGTCGAGGAGTGTACATTGGTGGCAGAGTGGTTTAGTGGAGTGTACATGGGTGATAGATGGGTGTACATGGGTGACAGGGGGCATAGGGGTTGACAGAGGGGTGTACATGGGTGACAGAAAGGTGTTGGTGGTGTATAGGAGTGTACATGGGTGATAGAGAAGCGTAGAGGAGTGTACATGGGTAACAGAGGAGTGTACATGAGTGTCAGAGGGGTGCAGAGAAATGTACATGGGTGACAGAGGAGCGTAGAGGAGTGTACATGGGTGACAGGGGGGTGTAGGGGTGCAAAAGAGGGGTGTACGGGGTGATAGATGGGTGTACATAGGTGACAGAGGGGTTTTGGGAGTGTAGAGGAGTGTACATGTGTGGCAGAGTGGTTTAGAGGAGTGTACATGGGTGATAGATGGGTGTATATGGGTGAAAGTTGGCGTAGGGGGTGACAGAGTGTTGAACATTGGTGACAGAGAGGTGTTGTTGGTGTAGAGGAGTGTACATGGGTGTCAGAGGGGTGTAGAGGTGTGTACATGGGTGACAGAGGAGCGTAGAGGAGTTTACATGGGTAACAGAGGAGTGTACATGGGTGACAGGGGGGCGTAGGGGGTTAAAGAGGGATGTACGGGTTGATAGATGGGTGTACATAGGTGACAGAGGGGTTTTGGGGGTGTAGATGGGTAACAGAGGAGTGTAGAGGAGTGTAAATGGGTGACAGGGGGATGTAGGAGGTGAAAGATGGGTGTACGGGGTGATAGAGGGGTGTACATAGGTGACAGAGGGGTTTTGGGGGTGTAAAGGAGTGGACATGGGTGGCAGAGTAGTTTAGAGGAGTGTATCTGGGTGATAGACGGGTGTAAATGGGTGAAAGGGGGCATAGGGGGTGACAGAGTGGTGTACATTGGTGACAGAGAGGTGTAGAGGACTGTACATGGGTGTCAGAGGGGTGTAGAGGTGTGTACATGGGTGACAAAAGAGCGTAGAGGAGTGTACATGGGTAACAGAGGAGTGTAGAGGAGTGTACATGTGTGACAGGGGGATGTAGGAGATGAAAGATGGGTGTACGGGGTGATAGAGGGGTGTACATAGGTGACAGAGGGGTGTTGGGGTGTAGAGGAGTGTTCATGGGTGGCAGAGTGGTTTAGCTTAGTGTATATGGGTGATAGATGGGTGTAAATGGGTGACAGGGGGCGTAGAGGTTGACAGAGTGGTGTACATTGGTGACAGAGAGGTGTTGGGGGGTGTAAAGGAGTGTACATGGGTGACAGAGTAGCATAGAGGAGTGTACATGGGTGACAGGGGGGCGTAGGGGGCAAAAGAGGGGTGAACGGGGTGATAGATGGGTGTACATAGGTGACAGAGGGGTTTTGGGGCTGTAGAGGAGTGTACATGTGTGGCAGAGTGGTTTAGAGGAGTGTACATGGGTAATAGATGGGTGTATATGGGTGAAAGTTGGCGTAGGGGGTGACAGGGTGTTGTACATTGGTGACAGAGAGGTGTTGTTGGTGTAGAGGAGTGAACATGGGTGTCAGAGGGGTGTAGAGGTGTGACAGAGGGGTGTACATGGGTGACAGAAAGGTGTTGGTGGTGTAGAGGAGTGTACATGGGTGAAAGAGGAGCGTAGAGGAGTGTACATGGGTAACAGAGGAGTGTACATGAGTGTCAGAGGGGTGCAGAGGAATGTATATGGGTGACAGAGGAGCGTAGAGGAGTGTACATGGGTGACAGGGGGGCGTAGGGGGCAAAAAAGGGGTGTACGGGGTGATAGATGGGTGTACATAGGTGACAGAGGGGTTTTGGGGGTGTAGAGGAGTGTACATGTGTGGCAGAGTGGTTTAGAGGAGTGTACATGGGTGATAGATGGGTGTATATGGGTGAAAGTTGGCGTAGGGGGTGACAGAGTGTTGTACATTGGTGACAGAGAAGTGTTGTTGGTGTAGAGGAGTGTACATGGGTGATAGAGGAGCGTAGAGGAGTGTACATGGGTGACAGGGGGGCGTTTGGGGTGAAAGAGGGGTGTACGGGTTGATAGATGGGTATATATGGGTGAAAGCTGGCGTAGGGGGTGACAGAGTGGTGTACATTGGTGACAGAGAGGTGTTGTTGGTGTAGAGTAGTGTACATGGGTGTCAGAGGGGTGTAGAGGTGTGTCCATGGGTGACAGAGGAGCGTAGAGGAGTGTACATGGGTAACAGAGGAGTGTACATATGTGATAGGGGGGCGTAGGGGTGACAGAGGGGTGTACATAGGTGACAGGGATGTTGTCGGTGTAGAGGAGTGTACATGGGTGGCAGAGTGGTTTAAAGGAGTGCATATGGGTGGTAGATGGGTGTAAATGGGTGACATGAGGTGTAGGGGTTGACAGAGTGGTGTACATTGGTGACAGAGAGGTGTTGGGGTGTAGAGGAGTGTATGTGGGTGACAGAGGAGCTCAGAGTAGTATACATGGATAACAGAGGGGTGTAGGGGGTGTGCATTGGTGATAAAGGGGTGTAGAGGAGTGTACATGGGTGACAGAGGAGCGTAGAGGAGTGTAAATGGGTAACAGAGGAGTGTAGAGGGGTGTACATAGGTAACAGAGGAGTGTATATGGGTAACAGAGGGGTCTAGAGGGCTGTACATGGGTGACAGAGGAGTGAAGAGGAGTGTACATGGGTGACAGAGGGGTGTAGAGGAGTGTACATGGGTAACAGAGGAGTGTAGAGGAGTGTACATAGGCCTACATTACCGATACATAATTAACTGTTGTATATGATATCAAAAATAAATTTGATAAAATATTTTATGAAAATATACATTATATTTTAAGTTAAAAAATCACCTGGATCCCAATGTGTTCCATGTTTTTTTTTGTTCCTTTTTACACTCCTTTTTTCATAATTCCTGAGATAAGTAGTTCTGGCCCTAGAGTGTTATATATATTAGCGTCTGTAGCATGTATCAGGAACATGTTATCATTCCTGTGTTTTTTTTTTTACAGATGACTGATGCCCGGTGAAAAGGTGAACGTGACATATACCCTCGTCAGCTGCAAGAAAGGAACCACGAAACAGGTAATTAATATTTATATTAATTACTGATAACAATCAGGCTAGATGTAAAATCTAGACCTGCAGAGATGTCATAGTCTTTCCCGTATACATGATGATATATGTGTTGTTAAGAAGTATATCGTCTATGGACAGCTTTATATATAACACAACCATATCTCAGGTACAGAGATTAGGAACATTTATGATCCTTATTCTCTGATTTTTATTTGTAGGAATCCCCTTTTTTCAGTATATAGTAGAAGTTCACTTTACACCAGTGTTTCCGAACCTTTTTTTACCTCGGGGCACCCCTCGGAAAAAACAATTTTTGCGGGGAACCCCTACCAAAGTTGACGAGCAAAAAGGTAGCAGAAAGGTGTACATGGGTAACTGGTGTGTCGAGGAGTGTACATGGATGGCAGAGTGGTTTAGAGGAGTGTACATGGGTAATAGATGGGTGTACATGGGTGACAGGGGGCATTAGGGTTGACAGAGGGGTGTACATGGGTGACAGAAAGGTGTTGATGGTGTATAGGAGTGTACATGGGTGATAGAGGAGCGTAGAGGAGTGTACATGGTTAACAGAGAAGTGTACCTGAGTGTCAGAGGAGTGCAGAGGAATGTACATGGGTGACAGAGGAGTGTAGAGGACTGTACATGGGTGACAGAGGGTTGAAGAGGAGTGTGCATGGGTAACAGAGAAGTGTAGAGGATTGTACGTAGGCGTACATTACCGATACATGATTAACTGTTGTATATGATATCAAAAATTAATTTGGTAAAATATTTCATGAAAATATACATTATATTTTAAGTTAAAAAATCACCTGGATCCCAATGTGTTCCATGTTTTTTTTTGTTCCTTTTTCCACTCCTTTTTCCATAATTCCTGATATAAGTAGTTCTGGCCCTAGAGTGTTATATATATTAGCGTCTGTAGCATGTATCAGGAACATGTTATCATTCCTGTGTTGTCTTTTTACAGATGACTGATGCCCGGTGAAAAGGTGAACGTGACATATACCCTCGTCAGCTGCAAGAAAGGAACCACGAAACAGGTAATTAATATTTATATTAATTACTGATAACAATCAGGCTAGATGTAAAATCTAGAACTGCAGAGATGTCATAGTCTTTCCCGTATACATGATGATATATGTGTTGTTAAGAAGTATATCGTCTATGGACAGCTTTATATATAACACAACCATATCTCAGGTACAGAGATTAGGAACATTTATGATCCTTATTCTCTGATTTTTATTTGTAGGAATCCCCTTTTTTCAATATATAGTAGAAGTTCACCTTACACCAGTGTTTCCGAACCTTTTTGCCTCGGAGCACCCCTCGGAAAAAACAATTTTTGCGGGGAACCCCTACCAAAGTTGACGAGCAAAAAGGTAGCAGAAAGGTGTACATGGGTAACTGGTGTGTCGAGGAGTGTACATGGGTGGCAGAGTGGTTTAGAGGAGTGTACATGGGTAATAGATCGGTGTACATGGGTGACAGGGGGCATAAGGGTTGACAGAGGGGTGTACATGGGTGACAGAAAGGTGTTGGTGGTGTATAGGAGTGTACATGGGTGATAGAGGAGCGTAGAGGAGTGTACATGGGTAACAGAGAAGTGTACCTGAGTTTCAGAGGAGTGCAGAGCAATGTACATGGGTGACAGAGGAGCATAGAGGAGTGTACATGGGTGACAGGGGGGCATAGGGGGCAAAAGAGGGGTGTACGGGGTGATAGATGGGTGTACATAGGTGACAGAGGGGTTTTGGGGGTGTAGAGGAGTGTACATGTGTGGCAGAGTGGTTTAGAGGAGTGTACATGGGTGAAAGATGGGTGTATATGGGTGAAAGTTGGTGTAGGGGGTGACAGAGTGTTGTACATTGGTGACAGAGGGGTGTTGTTGGTGTAGAGGAGTGTACATGGGTGTCAGAGGGGTGTAGAGGTGTGTACATGGGTGACAGAGGAGCGTAGAGGAGTGTAAATTGGTAACAGAGGAGTGTACATAGGTGATAAGGGGGGTGTTAGGGGTGACAGAGGGGTGTACATAGGTGACAGGGATGTTGGGGGTGTAGAGGAGTGTACATGGGTGGCAGAGAGGTTTAAAGGAGTGCATATGGGTGGTAGATGGGTGTAAATGGGTGACAGGAGGTGTAGGGGTTGACAGAGTGGTGTACATTGGTGACGGAGAGGTGTTGGGGTGTAGAGGAGTGTATGTGGGTGACAGAGGAGCGCAGAGTAGTATACATGGATAACAGAGGGGTGTAGGGGGTGTGCATTGGTGATAGAGGGTTGTAGAGGAGTGTACATGGGTAACAGAGGAGCGTAGAGGAGTGTAAATGGGTAACAGAAGAGTGTAGAGGGGTAAACATAGGTAACAGAGGAGTGTATATGGGTAACAGAGGGGTCTAGAGGGCTGGACAGGGGTGACAGAGGAGTGTAGAGGAGTGTACATGGGTGACAGAGGGGTGTAGAGGAGTGTACATGGGTAACAGAGGAGTGTAGAGGAGTGTACATAGGCCTACATTACCGATACATGATTAACTGTTGTATATGACATCAAAAATAAATTTGATAAAATATTTTATGAAAATATACATTATATTTTAAGTTAAAAAAATCACCTGGATCCCAATGTGTTCCATGTTTTTTTTTGTTCCTTTTTCCACTCCTTTTTCCATAATTCCTGAGATAAGTAGTTCTGGCCCTGGAGTGTTATATATATTAGCATCTGTAGCATGTATCAGGAACATGTTATCATTCCTGTGTTTTTTTTTACAGATGACTGATGCCCGGTGAAAAGGTGAACGTGACATATACCCTCGTCAGCTGCAAGAAAGGAACCACGAAACAGGTAATTAATATTTATATTAATTACTGATAACAATCAGGCTAGATGTAAAATCTTGACCTGCAGACATGTCATAGTCTTTCCCGTATACATGATGATATGTGTTGTTAAGAAGTATATCGTCTATGGACAGCTTTATATATAACACAACCATACCTCAGGTACAGAGATTAGGAACATTTATGATCCTTATTCTCTGATTTTTATTTGTAGGAATCCCCTTTTTTCAATATATAGTAGAAGTTCACTTTACACCAGTGTTTCCCAACCTTTTTTGCCTCGGGGCACCCCTCGGAAAAAACAAATTTTGCGGGGAACCCCTACCAAAGTTGACGAGCAAAAAGGTAGCAGAAAGATGTACATGGGTAACTGGTGTGTCGAGGAGTGTACATTGGTGGCAGAGTGGTTTAGTGGAGTGTACATGGGTGATAGATGGGTGTACATGGGTGACAGGGGGCATAGGGGTTGACAGAGGGGTGTACATGGGTGACAGAAAGGTGTTGGTGGTGTATAGGAGTGTACATGGGTGATAGAGAAGCGTAGAGGAGTGTACATGGGTAACAGAGGAGTGTACATGAGTGTCAGAGGGGTGCAGAGAAATGTACATGGGTGACAGAGGAGCGTAGAGGAGTGTACATGGGTGACAGGGGGGTGTAGGGGTGCAAAAGAGGGGTGTACGGGGTGATAGATGGGTGTACATAGGTGACAGAGGGGTTTTGGGAGTGTAGAGGAGTGTACATGTGTGGCAGAGTGGTTTAGAGGAGTGTACATGGGTGATAGATGGGTGTATATGGGTGAAAGTTGGCGTAGGGGGTGACAGAGTGTTGAACATTGGTGACAGAGAGGTGTTGTTGGTGTAGAGGAGTGTACATGGGTGTCAGAGGGGTGTAGAGGTGTGTACATGGGTGACAGAGGAGCGTAGAGGAGTTTACATGGGTAACAGAGGAGTGTACATGGGTGACAGGGGGGCGTAGGGGGTTAAAGAGGGATGTACGGGTTGATAGATGGGTGTACATAGGTGACAGAGGGGTTTTGGGGGTGTAGATGGGTAACAGAGGAGTGTAGAGGAGTGTAAATGGGTGACAGGGGGATGTAGGAGGTGAAAGATGGGTGTACGGGGTGATAGAGGGGTGTACATAGGTGACAGAGGGGTTTTGGGGGTGTAAAGGAGTGGACATGGGTGGCAGAGTAGTTTAGAGGAGTGTATCTGGGTGATAGACGGGTGTAAATGGGTGAAAGGGGGCATAGGGGGTGACAGAGTGGTGTACATTGGTGACAGAGAGGTGTAGAGGACTGTACATGGGTGTCAGAGGGGTGTAGAGGTGTGTACATGGGTGACAAAAGAGCGTAGAGGAGTGTACATGGGTAACAGAGGAGTGTAGAGGAGTGTACATGTGTGACAGGGGGATGTAGGAGATGAAAGATGGGTGTACGGGGTGATAGAGGGGTGTACATAGGTGACAGAGGGGTGTTGGGGTGTAGAGGAGTGTTCATGGGTGGCAGAGTGGTTTAGCTTAGTGTATATGGGTGATAGATGGGTGTAAATGGGTGACAGGGGGCGTAGAGGTTGACAGAGTGGTGTACATTGGTGACAGAGAGGTGTTGGGGGGTGTAAAGGAGTGTACATGGGTGACAGAGTAGCATAGAGGAGTGTACATGGGTGACAGGGGGGCGTAGGGGGCAAAAGAGGGGTGAACGGGGTGATAGATGGGTGTACATAGGTGACAGAGGGGTTTTGGGGCTGTAGAGGAGTGTACATGTGTGGCAGAGTGGTTTAGAGGAGTGTACATGGGTAATAGATGGGTGTATATGGGTGAAAGTTGGCGTAGGGGGTGACAGGGTGTTGTACATTGGTGACAGAGAGGTGTTGTTGGTGTAGAGGAGTGAACATGGGTGTCAGAGGGGTGTAGAGGTGTGACAGAGGGGTGTACATGGGTGACAGAAAGGTGTTGGTGGTGTAGAGGAGTGTACATGGGTGAAAGAGGAGCGTAGAGGAGTGTACATGGGTAACAGAGGAGTGTACATGAGTGTCAGAGGGGTGCAGAGGAATGTACATGGGTGACAGAGGAGCGTAGAGGAGTGTACATGGGTGACAGGGGGGCGTAGGGGGCAAAAAAGGGGTGTACGGGGTGATAGATGGGTGTACATAGGTGACAGAGGGGTTTTGGGGGTGTAGAGGAGTGTACATGTGTGGCAGAGTGGTTTAGAGGAGTGTACATGGGTGATAGATGGGTGTATATGGGTGAAAGTTGGCGTAGGGGGTGACAGAGTGTTGTACATTGGTGACAGAGAAGTGTTGTTGGTGTAGAGGAGTGTACATGGGTGATAGAGGAGCGTAGAGGAGTGTACATGGGTGACAGGGGGGCGTTTGGGGTGAAAGAGGGGTGTACGGGTTGATAGATGGGTATATATGGGTGAAAGCTGGCGTAGGGGGTGACAGAGTGGTGTACATTGGTGACAGAGAGGTGTTGTTGGTGTAGAGTAGTGTACATGGGTGTCAGAGGGGTGTAGAGGTGTGTCCATGGGTGACAGAGGAGCGTAGAGGAGTGTACATGGGTAACAGAGGAGTGTACATATGTGATAGGGGGCGTAGGGGGTGACAGAGTGGTATACATTGGTGACAGAGAGGTGTTGGGGGTGTAAAGGAGTGTACATGGGTGACAGAGTAGCGTAGAGGAGTGTACATGGGTGACAGGGGGGGTAGGGGGAAAAAGAGGGGTGAACGGGAAGATAGATGGGTGTACATAGGTAACAGAGGGGTTTTGGGGCTGTAGAGGAGTGTACATGTGTGGCAGAGTGGTTTAGAGGAGTGTACATGGGTAATAGATGGGTGTATATGGGTGAAAGTTGGCGTAGGGGGTGACAGGGTGTTGTACATTGGTGACAGAGAAGTGTTGTTGGTGTAGAGGAGTGTACATGGGTGTCAGAGGGGTGTAGAGGTGTGTACATGGGTGACAGAGGAGCGTAGAGGAGTGTACATGGGTAACAGAGGAGTGTACATAGGTGATAGGGGGGCGTAGGGGTGACAGAGGGGTGTACATAGGTGACAGGGATGTTGTCGGTGTAGAGGAGTGTACATGGGTGGCAGAGTGGTTTAAAGGAGTGCATATGGGTGGTAGATGGGTGTAAATGGGTGACATGAGGTGTAGGGGTTGACAGAGTGGTGTACATTGGTGACAGAGAGGTGTTGGGGTGTAGAGGAGTGTATGTGGGTGACAGAGGAGCTCAGAGTAGTATACATGGATAACAGAGGGGTGTAGGGGGTGTGCATTGGTGATAAAGGGGTGTAGAGGAGTGTACATGGGTGACAGAGGAGCGTAGAGGAGTGTAAATGGGTAACAGAGGAGTGTAGAGGGGTGTACATAGGTAACAGAGGAGTGTATATGGGTAACAGAGGGGTCTAGAGGGCTGTACATGGGTGACAGAGGAGTGAAGAGGAGTGTACATGGGTGACAGAGGGGTGTAGAGGAGTGTACATGGGTAACAGAGGAGTGTAGAGGAGTGTACATAGGCCTACATTACCGATACATAATTAACTGTTGTATATGATATCAAAAATAAATTTGATAAAATATTTTATGAAAATATACATTATATTTTAAGTTAAAAAATCACCTGGATCCCAATGTGTTCCATGTTTTTTTTTGTTCCTTTTTACACTCCTTTTTTCATAATTCCTGAGATAAGTAGTTCTGGCCCTAGAGTGTTATATATATTAGCGTCTGTAGCATGTATCAGGAACATGTTATCATTCCTGTGTTTTTTTTTTTACAGATGACTGATGCCCGGTGAAAAGGTGAACGTGACATATACCCTCGTCAGCTGCAAGAAAGGAACCACGAAACAGGTAATTAATATTTATATTAATTACTGATAACAATCAGGCTAGATGTAAAATCTAGACCTGCAGAGATGTCATAGTCTTTCCCGTATACATGATGATATATGTGTTGTTAAGAAGTATATCGTCTATGGACAGCTTTATATATAACACAACCATATCTCAGGTACAGAGATTAGGAACATTTATGATCCTTATTCTCTGATTTTTATTTGTAGGAATCCCCTTTTTTCAGTATATAGTAGAAGTTCACTTTACACCAGTGTTTCCGAACCTTTTTTTACCTCGGGGCACCCCTCGGAAAAAACAATTTTTGCGGGGAACCCCTACCAAAGTTGACGAGCAAAAAGGTAGCAGAAAGGTGTACATGGGTAACTGGTGTGTCGAGGAGTGTACATGGATGGCAGAGTGGTTTAGAGGAGTGTACATGGGTAATAGATGGGTGTACATGGGTGACAGGGGGCATTAGGGTTGACAGAGGGGTGTACATGGGTGACAGAAAGGTGTTGATGGTGTATAGGAGTGTACATGGGTGATAGAGGAGCGTAGAGGAGTGTACATGGTTAACAGAGAAGTGTACCTGAGTGTCAGAGGAGTGCAGAGGAATGTACATAGGTGACAGAGGAGTGTAGAGGACTGTACATGGGTGACAGAGGGTTGAAGAGGAGTGTGCATGGGTAACAGAGAAGTGTAGAGGATTGTACGTAGGCGTACATTACCGATACATGATTAACTGTTGTATATGATATCAAAAATTAATTTGGTAAAATATTTCATGAAAATATACATTATATTTTAAGTTAAAAAATCACCTGGATCCCAATGTGTTCCATGTTTTTTTTTGTTCCTTTTTCCACTCCTTTTTCCATAATTCCTGATATAAGTAGTTCTGGCCCTAGAGTGTTATATATATTAGCGTCTGTAGCATGTATCAGGAACATGTTATCATTCCTGTGTTGTCTTTTTACAGATGACTGATGCCCGGTGAAAAGGTGAACGTGACATATACCCTCGTCAGCTGCAAGAAAGGAACCACGAAACAGGTAATTAATATTTATATTAATTACTGATAACAATCAGGCTAGATGTAAAATCTAGAACTGCAGAGATGTCATAGTCTTTCCCGTATACATGATGATATATGTGTTGTTAAGAAGTATATCGTCTATGGACAGCTTTATATATTACACAACCATATCTCAGGTACAGAGATTAGGAACATTTATGATCCTTATTCTCTGATTTTTATTTGTAGGAATCCCCTTTTTTCAATATATAGTAGAAGTTCACCTTACACCAGTGTTTCCGAACCTTTTTTTACATAGTTACATAGTTAGTACGGTCGAAAAAAGACATATGTCCATCAAGTTCAACCAGGGAAATAAGGGGTAGGGGTGTGGCGCGATATTGGGGAAGGGATGAGATTTTATATTTCTTCATATGCATTAATCTTATTTTGTTCCAGGAATGTATCTAATCCTGTTTTAAAGCTGTTAATTGTTCCTGCTGTGACCAGTTCCTGAGGTAGACCGTTCCATAAATTCACAGTCCTCACGGTAAAGAAGGCGTGTCGCCCCTTGAGACTAAACTTTTTTTTCTCCAGACGGAGGGAGTGCCCCCTCGTCCTTTGGGGGGGTTTAACCTGGAACAGTTTTTCTCCATATTTTTTGTATGGGCCATTAATATACTTATATACGTTTATCATATCCCCCCTTAAACGTCTCTTCTCAAGACTAAACAATTGTAACTCCTTTAATCGCTCCTCATAGCTAAGATGTTCCAAGCCCCATATTAGTTTAGTCGCGCGTCTCTGCACCCTTTCCAACTCCGCAGTGTCCCTTTTATGGACAGGTGACCAAAACTGAACAGCATATTCCAGGTGAGGCCGTACCAATGCTTTATAAAGGGGGAGTATTATGTCCCTGTCCCTTGAGTCCATGCCTCTTTTGATACATGACAATATCCTGCCGGCTTTGGAAGCAGCAGCCTGACATTGCATGCTATTCTGTAGTCTTTGATCTACAAGTACACCCAGATCCTTCTCTACCAGTGACTCTGCCAGTTTAATCCCCCCTAAGACATACGATGCATGCAGGTTATTAGTACCCAGATGCATAACTTTACATTTATCCACATTGAACCTCATTTGCCAAGTGGATGCCCAGACACTTAGTCTATCCAAGTCATCTTGTAACTTATGCACATCCTCTATAGACTGTACCGTGCTACAAAGCTTGGTGTCATCTGCAAAGATAGAAACAGAGCTGTTAATACCATCCTCTATATCATTGATAAATAAATTAAACAACAGCGGTCCCAGTACTGAACCTTGGGGTACACCACTAATAACCGGGGACCAATCAGAGTACGAATCATTGACCACCACTCTCTGGGTACGATCCATGAGCCAGTGTTCAATCCAGTTACAAACTAAAATTTCCAAACCCAAAGACCTTAACTTACCTGTCAGACGTCTATGAGGGACAGTATCAAATGCTTTAGCAAAATCCAGAAACACTATATCCACAGCCATTCCTCTGTCAAGGCTTCTACTCACCTCTTCATAAAAGCAAATTAGATTGGTTTGACAACTTCTATCCTTAGTAAACCCATGCTGGCTATCACTTATAATACAATTATCCCCTATGTATTCCTGTATGTAATCCCTTATAAGTCCTTCAAACAATTTACCCACAATGCACGTTAAACTTACCGGTCTATAGTTTCCTGGGGAAGACCTAGAGCCCTTTTTGAAGATTGGCACCACATTCGCCTTGCGCCAGTCCCTTGGCACAATACCAGACACCAGAGAATCTCTAAATATCATGAACAGGGGTACAGATATTACTGAACTTACCTCTCTAAGAACTCTTGGGTGTAGTCCATCCGGTCCTGGGGATTTGCTTACATTTATATCACTTAACTTACCTTGTACCATCTCTACATTAAGCCAGTTCAGTACATTACATGATGTGTTACCAGCACTGACCTGGCCAATGTCAGCTCCTTCTTCCATAGTGTATACAGAACTAAAGAACCCATTCAGTAGCTCCGCCTTCTCTTGATCGCCTGTGACAACCTCCCCATTATCATTATTAAGGGGTCCTACATGCTCTGTCCTTGGTTTTTTTGCATTTATATATCTAAAAAAATATTTAGGATTAGTTTTGCTTTCTTTGGCCACCTGTCTCTCATTTTGAATTTTTGCTGTTTTTATTACATTTTTACAGATTTTATTAAGCTCCTTGTACTGTTTAAATGTTATCGCTGACCCATCAGATTTGTATTTTTTGAAGGCTATTTTTTTGCTGTTTATTGCTCTTTTAACATCATGTGTCAGCCATGTAGGATTTAGTTTCAATCGTTTATATTTGTTCCCCTTTGGTATATATTTAGCTGTATAGTTATTTAGAGTTAATTTAAAGATGTCCCATTTACCTTCTGTATCAGTATTTGAGAACACCTCCCCCCAGTCTATGTCCTGTAGTGCAGCCCTCAGCCCAGGGAAATTTGCCTTTTTAAAGTTATATGTTTTTGCCTTCCCCGCCTGTCTTTGTTTTCTACATTTTAAGTCAAAAGTAACTATATTGTGGTCGCTATTACCAAGGTTTTCCCGCACAGTTACATTACCAACCAGCTCTGCGTTGTTGGAAATGATCAGATCCAACAAGGCATCACTTCTTGTTGGGTCCTCCACAAACTGGCCCATAAAATTATCCTGCAATAAATTTAGGAATTGTCGCCCCTTTGTAGTTTTAGCCAACCCCGGACCCCAATCTATATCTGGATAGTTAAAATCTCCCATTATTACCACTGTACCTGCCCGGGCGGCCCTCTCTATTTGTTTATGAAGCCGAACTTCTATCTCTTCAGTGATATTAGGGGGTCTGTAGATTACCCCAAATATTATTTTTTCAGTATTTCCCTCCTTTTGTAATTCTACCCACAATGATTCCACATCCTCAGAATCATCACACACTATGGCATCGTTCACACTGACTTTCATACCACTTCTTACATACAGACAGACTCCACCACCTTTTCTGTTCATTCTATCCTTGCGAAACAATGTAAACCCCTGCAGATTGACAGCCCAGTCATGCGAGGAGTCCAGCCATGTCTCAGTGACCCCAACTATATCAATATGTTCCTCCAGTATCAAGGCCTCAAGCTCCCCCATTTTATTTGCTAGGCTTCTGGCATTTGTGAACATACACTTTACATTTCCATCCTTTATGTTATTGGGGTTAATGGGATTCAAGGGTGTAAGTTTTATTTTCCTATGAAGCCTATTCCTATTAACTATTCTAACCCCTCCCTCCGCTCCACCCCCAGGTACATTTATAATTCCCACCTCTCTATCTACACTATCTTCCCCCTCTTTGCTGTAGGTTCCCTCCCCCCAAGTCCCTAGTTTAAACACTCCTCCACCCTTCTAGCCATCTTCTCCCCAAGCAAAGCTGCACCCTCCCCATTGAGGTGCAGCCCGTCCCTACGGTAGAGCCGGTAACCGACAGCGAAGTCAGCCCAGTTCTCCATGAACCCAAACCCTTCCTTCCTACACCAGCTTCTGAGCCACTTGTTTACCTCCCTGATCTCCCGCTGCCTCTCTGGTGCGGCTCGTGGTACTGGTAGTATTTCAGAAAAGACTACCTTGGAGGTCCTTGCCTTAAGCTTGCGGCCTAAGTCCCTGAAATCATTTTTAAGGACACTCCACCTACCTCTTACTTTGTCATTGGTGCCAATATGTACCATGACTGCTGGGTCCTCTCCAGCCCCGCCCAACAACCTGTCAACCCCATCCGCGATGTGCCGAACTCGTGCGCCAGGCAGACAGCACACTGTTCGGCGATCCCGGTCTTTATGACAGATTGCCCTGTCTGTCCCCCTAATAATTGAGTCCCCCTCGGGGCACCCCTCGGAAAAAACTATTTTTGCGGGGAACCCCTACCAAAGTTGACGAGCAAAAAGGTAGCAGAAAGGTGTACATGGGTAACTGGTGTGTCGAGGAGTGTACATGGATGGCAGAGTGGTTTAGAGGAGTGTACATGGGTAATAGATGGGTGTACATGGGTGACAGGGGGCATTAGGGTTGACAGAGGGGTGTACATGGGTGACAGAAAGGTGTTGATGGTGTATAGGAGTGTACATGGGTGATAGAGGAGCGTAGAGGAGTGTACATGGGTAACAGAGAAGTGTACCTGAGTGTCAGAGGAGTGCAGAGGAATGTACATGGGTGACAGAGGAGTGTAGAGGACTGTACATGGGTGACAGAGGGTTGAAGAGGAGTGTGCATGGGTAACAGAGGAGTGTAGAGGATTGTACGTAGGCGTACATTACCGATACATGATTAACTGTTGTATATGATATCAAAAATAAATTTGGTAAAATATTTCATGAAAATATACATTATATTTTAAGTTAAAAAATCACCTGGATCCCAATGTGTTCCATGTTTTTTTTTGTTCCTTTTTCCACTCCTTTTTCCATAATTCCTGATATAAGTAGTTCTGGCCCTAGAGTGTTATATATATTAGCGTCTGTAGCATGTATCAGGAACATGTTATCATTCCTGTGTTGTCTTTTTACAGATGACTGATGCCCGGTGAAAAGGTGAACGTGACATATACCCTCGTCAGCTGCAAGAAAGGAACCACGAAACAGGTAATTAATATTTATATTAATTACTGATAACAATCAGGCTAGATGTAAAATCTAGAACTGCAGAGATGTCATAGTCTTTCCCGTATACATGATGATATATGTGTTGTTAAGAAGTATATCGTCTATGGACAGCTTTATATATAACACAACCATATCTCAGGTACAGAGATTAGGAACATTTATGATCCTTATTCTCTGATTTTTATTTGTAGGAATCCCCTTTTTTCAATATATAGTAGAAGTTCACCTTACACCAGTGTTTCCGAACCTTTTTGCCTCGGGGCACCCCTCGGAAAAAACAATTTTTGCGGGGAACCCCTACCAAAGTTGACGAGCAAAAAGGTAGCAGAAAGGTGTACATGGGTAACTGGTGTGTCGAGGAGTGTACATGGGTGGCAGAGTGGTTTAGAGGAGTGTACATGGGTAATAGATGGGTGTACATGGGTGACGGGGGCATAAGGGTTGACAGAGGGGTGTACATGGGTGACAGAAAGGTGTTGGTGGTGTATAGCAGTGTACATGGGTGATAGAGGAGCGTAGAGGAGTGTACATGGGTAACAGAGAAGTGTACCTGAGTGTCAGAGGAGTGCAGAGGAATGTACATGGGTGACAGAGGAGCGTAGAGGAGTGTACATGGGTGACAGGGGGGCGTAGGGGGCAAAAGAGGGGTGTACGGGATGATAGATGGGTGTACATAGGTGACAGAGGGGTTTTGGGGGTGTAGAGGAGTGTACATGTGTGGCAGAGTGTTTTAGAGGAGTGTACATGGGTGAAAGATGGGTGTATATGGGTGAAAGTTGGTGTAGGGGGTGACAGAGTGTTGTACATTGGTGACAGAGGGGTGTTGTTGGTGTAGAGGAGTGTACATGGGTGTCAGAGGGGTGTAGAGGTGTGTACATGGGTGACAGAGGAGCGTAGAGGAGTGTAAATTGGTATTAGAGGAGTGTACATAGGTGATAGGGGGGGTGTTAGGGGTGACAGAGGGGTGTACATAGGTGACAGGGATGTTGGGGATGTAGAGGAGTGTACATGGGTGGCAGAGGGGTTTAAAGGAGTGCATATGGGTGGTAGATGGGTGTAAATGGGTGACAGGAGGTGTAGGGGTTGACAGAGTGGTGTACATTGGTGACGGAGAGGTGTTGGGGTGTAGAGGAGTGTATGTGGGTGACAGAGGAGCGCAGAGTAGTATACATGGATAACAGAGGGGTGTAGGGGGTGTGCATTGGTGATAGAGGGTTGTAGAGGAGTGTACATGGGTAACAGAGGAGCGTAGAGGAGTGTAAATGGATAACAGAGGAGTGTAGAGGGGTAAACATAGGTAACAGAGAAGTGTATATGGGTAACAGAGGGGTCTAGAGGGCTGGACATGGGTGACAGAGGAGTGTAGAGGAGTGTACATGGGTGACAGAGGGGTGTAGAGGAGTGTACATGGGTAACAGAGGAGTGTAGAGGAGTGTACATAGGCCTACATTACCGATACATGATTAACTGTTGTATATGATATCAAAAATAAATTTGATAAAATATTTTATGAAAATATACATTATATTTTAAGTTAAAAAAATCACCTTGATCCCAATGTGTACCATGTTTTTTTTTGTTCCTTTTTCCACTCCTTTTTCCATAATTCCTGAGATAAGTAGTTCTGGCCCTGGAGTGTTATATATATTAGCGTCTGTAGCATGTATCAGGAACATGTTATCATTCCTGTGTTTTTCTTTACAGATGACTGATGCCCATTGAAAAGGTGAACGTGACATATACCCTCGTCAGCTGCAAGAAAGTAACCACGAAACAGGTAATTAATATTTATATTAATTACTGATAACAATCAGGCTAGATGTAAAATCTTGACCTGCAGACATGTCATAGTCTTTCCCGTATACATGATGATATATGTGTTGTTAAGAAGTATATCGTCTATGGACAGCTTTATATATAACACAACCATACCTCAGGTACAGAGATTAGGAACATTTATGATCCTTATTCTCTGATTTTTATTTGTAGGAATCCCCTTTTTTCAATATATAGTAGAAGTTCACTTTACACCAGTGTTTCCCAACCTTTTTTGCCTCGGGGCACCCCTCGGAAAAAACTATTTTTGCGGGGAACCCCTACCAAACTTGACGAGCAAAAAGGTAGCAGAAAGATGTACATGGGTAACTGGTGTGTCGAGGAGTGTACATGGGTGGCAGAGTGGTTTAGTGGAGTGTACATGGGTGATAGATGGGTGTACATGGGTGACAGGGGGCATAGGGGTTGACAGAGGGGTGTACATGGGTGACAGAAAGGTGTTGGTGGTGTAGAGGAGTGTACATGGGTGATAGAGAAGCGTAGAGGAGTGTACATGGGTAACAGAGGAGTGTACATGAGTGTCAGAGGGGTGCAGAGGAATGTACATGGGTGACAGAGGAGCGTAGAGGAGTGTACATGGGTGACAGGGGGGCGTAGGGGTGCAAAAGAGGGGTGTACATAGGTGACAGAGGGGTTTTGGGGGTGTAGAGGAGTGTACATGTGTGGCAGAGTGGTTTAGAGGAGTGTACATGGGTGATAGATGGGTGTATATGGGTGAAAGTTGGCGTAGGGGGTGACAGAGTGTTGAACATTGGCGACAGAGAGGTGTTGTTGGTGTAGAGGAGTGTACATGGGTGTCAGAGGGGTGTAGAGGTGTGTACATGGGTGACAGAGGAGCGTAGAGGAGTTTACATGGGTAACAGAGGAGTGTACATGGGTGACAGGGGGGCGTAGGGGGTTAAAGAGGGATGTACGGGTTGATAGATGGGTGTACATAGGTGACAGAGGGGTTTTGGGGGTGTAGAGGAGTGTACATGGGTAACAGAGGAGTGTAGAGGAGTGTAAATGGGTGACAGGGGGATGTAGGAGGTGAAAGATGGGTGTACGGGGTGATAGAGGGGTGTACATAGGTGACAGAGGGGTTTTGGGGGTGTAGAGGAGTGGACATGGGTGGCAGAGTAGTTTAGAGGAGTGTATCTGGGTGATAGACGGGTGTAAATGGGTGAAAGGGGGCATAGGGGGTGACAGAGTGGTGTACATTGGTGACAGAGAGGTGTAGAGGACTGTACATGGGTGTCAGAGGGGTGTAGAGGTGTGTACATGGGTGACAGAAGAGCGTAGAGGAGTGTACACGGGTAACAGAGGAGTGTAGAGGAGTGTACATGTGTGACAGGGGGATGTAGGAGATGAAAGATGGGTGTACGGGGTGATAGAGGGGTGTACATAGGTGACAGAGGGGTGTTGGGGTGTAGAGGAGTGTTCATGGGTGGCAGAGTGGTTTAGCTTAGTGTATATGGGTGATAGATGGGTGTAAATGGGTGACAGGGGGCGTAGAGGTTGACAGAGTGGTGTACATTGGTGACAGAGAGGTGTTGGGGGGTGTAAAGGAGTGTACATGGGTGACAGAATAGCGTAGAGGAGTGTACATGGGTGACAGGGGGGGCGTAGGGGGCAAAAGAGGGGTGAACGGGGTGATAGATGGGTGTACATAGGTGACAGAGGGGTTTGGGGGCTGTAGAGGAGTGTACATGTGTGGCAGAGTGGTTTAGAGGAGTGTACATGGGTAATAGATGGGTGTATATGGGTGAAAGTTGGCGTAGGGGGTGACAGGGTGTTGTACATTGGTGACAGAGAGGTGTTGTTGGTGTAGAGGAGTGAACATGGGTGTCAGAGGGGTGTAGAGGTGTGACAGAGGGGTGTACATGGGTGACAGAAAGTTGTTGGTGGTGTAGAGGAGTGTACATGGGTGAAAGAGGAGCGTAGAGGAGTGTACATGGGTAACAGAGGAGTGTACATGAGTGTCAGAGGGGTGCAGAGGAATGTACATGGGTGACAGAGGAGCGTAGAGGAGTGTACATGGGTGACAGGGGGGCATAGGGGGCAAAAAAGGGGTGTACGGGGTGATAGATGGGTGTACATAGGTGACAGAGGGGTTTTGGGGGTGTAGAGGAGTGTACATGTGTGGCAGAGTGGTTTAGAGGAGTGTACATGGGTGATAGATGGGTGTATATGGGTGAAAGTTGGCGTAGGGGGTGACAGAGTGTTGTACATTGGTGACAGAGAAGTGTTGTTGGTGTAGAGGAGTGTACATGGGTGATAGAGGAGCGTAGAGGAGTGTACATGGGTGACAGGGGGGCGTTTGGGGTGAAAGAGGGGTGTACGGGTTGATAGATGGGTATATATGGGTGAAAGCTGGCATAGGGGGTGACAGAGTGGTGTACATTGGTGACAGAGAGGTGTTGTTGGTGTAGAGTAGTGTACATGGGTGTCAGAGGGGTGTAGAGTTGTGTCCATGGGTTACAGAGGAGCGTAGAGGAGTGTACATGGGTAACAGAGGAGTGTACATATGTGATAGGGGGCGTAGGGGCTGACAGAGTGGTGTACATTGGTGACAGAGAGGTGTTGGGGGTGTAAAGGAGTGTACATGGGTGACAGAGTAGCGTAGAGGAGTGTACATGGGTGACAGGGGGGGTAGGGGGAAAAAGAGGGGTGAACGGGGTGATAGATGGGTGTACATAGGTAACAGAGGGGTTTTGGGGCTGTAGAGGAGTGTACATGTGTGGCAGAGTGGTTTAGAGGAGTGTACATGGGTAATAGATGGGTGTATATGGGTGAAAGTTGGCGTAGGGGGTGACAGGGTGTTGTACATTGGTGACAGAGAAGTGTTGTTGGTGTAGAGGAGTGTACATGGGTGTCAGAGGGGTGTAGAGGTGTGTACATGGGTGACAGAGGAGCGTAGAGGAGTGTACATGGGTAACAGAGGAGTGTACATAGGTGATAGGGGGGCGTAGGGGTGACAGAGGGGTGTACATAGGTGACAGGGATGTTGTCGGTGTAGAGGAGTGTACATGGGTGGCAGAGTGGTTTAAAGGAGTGCATATGGGTGGTAGATGGGTGTAAATGGGTGACATGAGGTGTAGGGGTTGACAGAGTGGTGTACATTGGTGACGGAGAGGTGTTGGGGTGTAGAGGAGTGTATGTGGGTGACAGAGGAGCTCAGAGTAGTATACATGGATAACAGAGGGGTGTAGGGGGTGTGCATTGGTGATAAAGGGGTGTAGAGGAGTGTACATGGGTGACAGAGGAGCGTAGAGGAGTGTAAATGGGTAACAGAGGAGTGTAGAGGGGTGTACATAGGTAACAGAGGAGTGTATATGGGTAACAGAGGGGTCTAGAGGGCTGTACATGGGTGACAGAGGAGTGAAGAGGAGTGTACATGGGTGACAGAGGGGTGTAGAGGAGTGTACATGGGTAACAGAGGAGTGTAGAGGAGTGTACATAGGCCTACATTACCGATACATAATTAACTGTTGTATATGATATCAAAAATAAATTTGATAAAATATTTTATGAAAATATACATTATATTTTAAGTTAAAAAATCACCTGGATCCCAATGTGTTCCATGTTTTTTTTTGTTCCTTTTTACACTCCTTTTTCCATAATTCCTGAGATAAGTAGTTCTGGCCCTAGAGTGTTATATATATTAGCGTCTGTAGCATGTATCAGGAACATGTTATCATTCCTGTGTTTTTTTTTTTACAGATGACTGATGCCCGGTGAAAAGGTGAACGTGACATATACCCTCGTCAGCTGCAAGAAAGGAACCACGAAACAGGTAATTAATATTTATATTAATTACTGATAACAATCAGGCTAGATGTAAAATCTAGACCTGCAGAGATGTCATAGTCTTTCCCGTATACATGATGATATATGTGTTGTTAAGAAGTATATAGTCTATGGACAGCTTTATATATAACACAACCATATCTCAGGTACAGAGATTAGGAACATTTATGATCCTTATTCTCTGATTTTTATTTGTAGGAATCCCCTTTTTTCAATATATAGTAGAAGTTCACTTTACACCAGTGTTTCCGAACCTTTTTTTACCTCGGGGCACCCCTCGGAAAAAACAATTTTTGCGGGGAACCCCTACCAAAGTTGACGAGCAAAAAGGTAGCAGAAAGGTGTACATGGGTAACTGGTGTGTCGAGGAGTGTACATGGATGGCAGAGTGGTTTAGAGGAGTGTACATGGGTAATAGATGGGTGTACATGGGTGACAGGGGGCATTAGGGTTGACAGAGGGGTGTACATGGGTGACAGAAAGGTGTTGATGGTGTATAGGAGTGTACATGGGTGATAGAGGAGCGTAGAGGAGTGTACATGGGTAACAGAGAAGTGTACCTGAGTGTCAGAGGAGTGCAGAGGAATGTACATGGGTGACAGAGGAGTGTAGAGGACTGTACATGGGTGACAGAGGGTTGAAGAGGAGTGTGCATGGGTAACAGAGGAGTGTAGAGGATTGTACGTAGGCGTACATTACCGATACATGATTAACTGTTGTATATGATATCAAAAATAAATTTGGTAAAATATTTCATGAAAATATACATTATATTTTAAGTTAAAAAATCACCTGGATCCCAATGTGTTCCATGTTTTTTTTTGTTCCTTTTTCCACTCCTTTTTCCATAATTCCTGATATAAGTAGTTCTGGCCCTAGAGTGTTATATATATTAGCGTCTGTAGCATGTATCAGGAACATGTTATCATTCCTGTGTTGTCTTTTTACAGATGACTGATGCCCGGTGAAAAGGTGAACGTGACATATACCCTCGTCAGCTGCAAGAAAGGAACCACGAAACAGGTAATTAATATTTATATTAATTACTGATAACAATCAGGCTAGATGTAAAATCTAGAACTGCAGAGATGTCATAGTCTTTCCCGTATACATGATGATATATGTGTTGTTAAGAAGTATATCGTCTATGGACAGCTTTATATATAACACAACCATATCTCAGGTACAGAGATTAGGAACATTTATGATCCTTATTCTCTGATTTTTATTTGTAGGAATCCCCTTTTTTCAATATATAGTAGAAGTTCACCTTACACCAGTGTTTCCCAACCTTTTTCGCCTCGGGGCACCCCTCGGAAAAAATTATTTTTGCGAGGAACCCCTACCAAAGTTGACTAGCAAAAAGGTAGCAGAAAGGTGTACATGGGTAACTGGTGTGTCGAGGAGTGTCCATGGGTGGCAGAGTGGTTTAGAGGAGTGTACATGGGTGATAGATGGGTGTACATGGGTGACAGGGGGCATAGGGGGTGACATAGGGGTGTACATGGGTGACAGAGTGGTGTTGGTGGTGTAGAGGAGTGTACATGGGTGATAGAGGAGCGTAGAGGAGTGTAAATGGGTAACAGAGGAGTGTACATGAGTGGCAGAGGGGTGCAGAGGAGTATAAATGGGTGACAGAGGAGCGTAGAGGAGTGTACATGGGTGACAGGGGGGCGTAGCGGGGAAAAAGGGGTGTACGGGTTGATAGATGGGTGTACATAGGTGACAGAGAGGTTTTGGGGGTGTAGAGGAGTGTACATGTGTGGCAGAGTGGTTTAGAGGAGTGTACATGGGTGATAGATGGGTGTATATGGGTAAAAGTTGGCGTAGGGGGTGACAGAGTGTTGTACATTGGTGACATAGAGGTGTTGTTGGTGTAGAGGAGTGTACATGGGTGTCAGAGGGGTGTAGAGGTGTGTACATGGGTTACAGAGGAGCGTAGAGGAGTTTACATGGGTAACAGAGGAGTGTGCATATGTGATAGGGGGGCGTAGGGGGTGACAGAAGGGTTTACATAGGTGACAGGGATGTTGGGGGTGTAGAGGAGTGTACATGGGTGGCAGAGTGGTTTAAAGGAGTGCATATGGGTGGTAGATGGGTGTAAATGGGTGACAGGAGGTGTAGGGGTTGACAAAGTGGTGTACATTGGTGACAGAGAGGTGTTGGGGTGTAGAGGAGTGTATGTGGGTGACAGAGGAGCGCAGAGTAGTATACATGGATAACAGAGGGGTGTAGGGGGTGTGCATTGGTGATAGAGGGGTGTGGAGGAGTGTACATGGGTGACAGAGGAGCGTAGAGGAGTGTAAATGGGTAACAGAGGAGTGTAGAGGGGTGTACATAGGTAACAGAGGAGTGTATATGGGTAACAGAGGGGTCTAGAGGGCTGTACATGGGTGACAGAGGAGTGTAGAGGAGTGTACATGGGTGACAGAGGGGTTTAGAGGAGTATACATGGGTAACAGAGGAGTGTAGAGGAGTGTACATAGGCCTACATTACCGATACATGATTAACTGTTGTATATGATATCAAAAATAAATTTGATAAAATATTTTATGAAAATATACATTATATTTTAAGATAAAAAAAAATCACCTGGATCCCAATGTGTTCCATGTTTTTTTTTTTTGTTCCTTTTTCCACTCCTTTTTCCATAATTCCTGAGATAAGTAGTTCTGGCCCTAGAGTGTTATATATATTAGCGTCTGTAGCATGTATCAGTAACATGTTATCATACCTGTGTCTTTTTTACAGATGACTGATGCCCGGTGAAAAGGTGAACGTGACATATACCCTCGTCAGCTGCAAGAAAGGAACCACGAAACAGGTAATTAATATTTATATTAATTACTGATAACAATCAGGCTAGATGTAAAATCTAGACCTGCAGAGATGTCATAGTCTTTCCCGTATACATGATGATATATGTGTTGTTAAGAAGTATATCGTCTATGGACAGCTTTATATATAACACAACCATATCTCAGGAATAGAGATTAGGAACATTTATGATCCTTATTCTCTGATTTTTATTTGTAGGAATCCCCTTTTTCAATATATAGTAGAAGTTCACTTTACACCAGTGTTTCCCAACCTTTTTCGCCTCGGGGCACCCCTCGGAAAAAACAATTTTTGCGGGGAACCCCTACCAAAGTTGACGAGCAAAAAGGTAGCAGAAAGGTGTACATGGGTAACTGGTGTGTCGAGGAGTGTACATGGGTGGCAGAGTGGTTTAGAGGAGTGTACATGGGTGATAGATGGGTGTACATCAGTGACAGGGGGCATACGGGGTGATAGATGGGTGTACATAGGTGACAGAGGGATTTTGGGGGTGTAGAGGAGTGTACATGTGTGGCAGAGTGGTTTAGAGGAGTGTACATGGGTGATAGATTGGTGTATATGGGTGAAAGTTGGTGTAGGGGGTGACAGAGTGTTGTACATTGGTGACAGAAAGGTGTACATGGGTAACTGGTGTGTCGAGGAGTGTACATGGGTGGCAGAGTGGTTTAGAGGAGTGTACATGGGTGATAGATGGGTGTACCTGGGTGACAGGGGGCATAGGGGTTGACAGAGGGGTGTACATGGGTGACAGAAAGGTGTTGGTGGTGTAGAGGAGTGTACATGGGTGATCGAGGAGCGTAGAGGAGTTTACATGGGTAACAGAGGAGTGAACATGAGTGTCAGAGGGATGCAGAGGAATGTACATGGGTGACAGAGGAGCATAGAGGAGTGTATATGGGTGACAGGGGGGCGTAGGGGGCAAAAGAGGGGTGTACGAGGTGATAGATGGGTGTACATAGGTGACAGAGGGGTTTTGGGGGTGTAGTGAAGTGTACATGTGTGGCAGAGGGGTTTAGAGGAGTGTACATGGGTGATAGATGGGTGTATATGGGTGAAAGTTGGCGTAGGGGGTGACAGAGTGTTTAACATTGGTAACAGAGAGGTGTTGTTAGTGTAGAGGAGTGCACATGGGTGTCAGAGGGGTGTAGAGGTGTGTATATGGGTGACAGAGGAGCATAGAGGAGTGTAAATGGGTAACAGAGGAGTGTACATAGGTGATAGGGGGGGGGCGTAGGGGGTGACAGATGGGTGTACATAGGTGACAGGGATGTTGGGGGTGTAGAGGAGTGTACATGGGTGGCAGAGTGGTTTAAAGGAGTGCATATGGGTGGTAGATTGGTGTAAATGGGTGACAGGAGGTGTAGGGGTTGACAGAGTGGTGTACATTGGTGACGGAGAGGTGTTGGGGTGTAGAGGAGTGTATGTGGGTGACAGAGGAGCGCAGAGTAGTATACATGGATAACAGAGTGGTGTAGGGGGTGTGCATTGGTGATAGAGGGGTGTAGAGGAGGGTACATGGGTGACAGAGGAGCGTAGAGGAGTGTAAATGGGTAACAGAGGAGTGTAGAGGGGTGTACATAGATAACAGAGGAGTGTATATGGGTAACAGAGGGGTCTAGAGGGCTGTACATGGGTGACAGAGGAGTGTAGAGGACTGTACATGGGTGACAGAGGGTTGAAGAGGAGTGTGCATGGGTAACAGAGGAGTGTAGAGGATTGTACGTAGGCGTACATTACCGATACATGATTAACTGTTGTAGATGATATTAAAAATAAATTTGGTAAAATATTTTATGAAAATATACATTATATTTTAAGTAAAAAAATCACCTGGATCCCAATGTGTTCCATGTTTTTTTTTGTTCCTTTTTACACTCCTTTTTCCATAATTCCTGATATAAGTAGTTCTGGCCCTAGAGTGTTATATATATTAGCGTCTGTAGCATGTATCAGGAACATGTTATCATTCCTGTGTTGTCTTTTTACAGATGACTGATGCCCGGTGAAAAGGTGAACGTGACATATACCCTCGTCAGCTGCAAGAAAGGAACCACGAAACAGGTAATTAATATTTATATTAATTACTGATAACAATCAGGCTAGATGTAAAATCTAGACCTGCAGAGATGTCATAGTCTTTCCCGTATACATGATGATATATGTGTTGTTAAGAAGTATATCGTCTATGGACAGCTTTATATATAACACAACCATATCTCAGGTACAGAGATTAGGAACATTCATGATCCTTATTCTCTGATTTTTATTTGTAGGAATCCCCTTTTTCAATATATAGTAGAAGTTCACTTTACACCAGTGTTTCCCAACCTTTTTCGCCTCGGGGCACCCCTCGGAAAAAACTATTTTTGCGGGAAACCCCTACCAAAGTTGACGAGCAAAAAGGTAGCAGAAAGGTGTACATGGGTAACTGGTGTGTCGAGGAGTGTACATGGGTGGCAGAGTGGTTTAGAGGAGTGTACATGGGTGATAGATGGGTGTACATCAGTGACAGGGGGCATACGGGGTGATAGATGGGTGTACATAGGTGACAGAGGGATTTTGGGGGTGTAGAGGAGTGTACATGTGTGGCAGAGTGGTTTAGAGGAGTGTACATGGGTGATAGATGGGTGTATATGGGTGAAAGTTTGTGTAGGGGGTGACAGAGTGTTGTACATTGGTGACAGAAAGGTGTACATGGGTAACTGGTGTGTCGAGGAGTGTACATGGGTGGCAGAGTGGTTTACAGGAGTGTACATGGGTGATAGATGGGTGTACCTGGGTGACAGGGGGCATAGGGGTTGACAGAGGGGTGTACATGGGTGACAGAAAGGTGTTGGTGGTGTAGAGGAGTGTACATGGGTGATCGAGGAGCGTAGAGGAGTTTACATGGGTAACAGAGGAGTGAACATGAGTGTCAGAGGGATGCAGAGGAATGTACATGGGTGACAGAGGAGCATAGAGGAGTGTATATGGGTGACAGGGGGGCGTAGGGGGCAAAAGAGGGGTGTACGAGGTGATAGATGGGTGTACATAGGTGACAGAGGGGTTTTGGGGGTGTAGAGAAGTGTACATGTGTGGCAGAGTGGTTTAGAGGAGTGTACATGGGTGATAGATGGGTGTATATGGGTGAAAGTTGGCGTAGGGGGTGACAGAGTGTTGATAATTGGTAACAGAGAGGTGTTGTTAGTGTAGAGGAGTGCACATGGGTGTCAGAGGGGTGTAGAGGTGTGTATATGGGTGACAGAGGAGCATAGAGGAGTGTAAATGGGTAACAGAGGAGTGTACATAGGTGATAGGGGGGGCGTAGGGGGTGACAGATGGGTGTACATAGGTGACAGGGATGTTGGGGGTGTAGAGGAGTGTACATGGGTGGCAGAGTGGTTTAAAGGAGTGCATATGGGTGGTAGATTGGTGTAAATGGGTGACAGGAGGTGTAGGGGTTGACAGAGTGGTGTACATTGGTGACGGAGAGGTGTTGGGGTGTAGAGGAGTGTATGTGGGTGACAGAGGAGCGTAGAGTAGTATACATGGATAACAGAGTGGTGTAGGGGGTGTGCATTGGTGATAGAGGGGTGTAGAGGAGGGTACATGGGTGACAGAGGAGTGTAGAGGAGTGTAAATGGGTAACAGAGGAGTGTAGAGGGGTGTACATAGATAACAGAGGAGTGTATATGGGTAACAGAGGGGTCTAGAGGGCTGTACATGGGTGACAGAGGAGTGTAGAGGACTGTACATGGGTGACAGAGGGTTGAAGAGGAGTGTGCATGGGTAACAGAGGAGTGTAGAGGATTGTACGTAGGCGTACATTACCGATACATGATTAACTGTTGTAGATGATATTAAAAATAAATTTGGTAAAATATTTTATGAAAATATACATTATATTTTAAGTAAAAAAATCACCTGGATCCCAATGTGTTCCATGTTTTTTTTTGTTCCTTTTTACACTCCTTTTTCCATAATTCCTGATATAAGTAGTTCTGGCCCTAGAGTGTTATATATATTAGCGTCTGTAGCATGTATCAGGAGCATGTTATCATTCCTGTGTTGTCTTTTTACAGATGACTGATGCCCGGTGAAAAGGTGAACGTGACATATACCCTCGTCAGCTGCAAGAAAGGAACCACGAAACAGGTAATTAATATTTATATTAATTACTGATAACAATCAGGCTAGATGTAAAATCTAGACCTGCAGAGATGTCATAGTCTTTCCCGTATACATGATGATATATGTGTTGTTAAGAAGTATATCGTCTATGGACAGCTTTATATATAACACAACCATATCTCAGGTACAGAGATTAGGAACATTTATGATCCTTATTCTCTGATTTTTATTTGTAGGAATCCCCTTTTTTCAATATATAGTAGAAGTTCACTTTACACCAGTGTTTCCGAACCTTTTTTACCTCGGGGCACCCCTCGGAAAAAACAATTTTTGCGGGGAACCCCTACCAAAGTTGACGAGCAAAAAGGTAGCAGACAGGTGTACATGGGTAACTGGTGTGTCGAGGAGTGTATATGGATGGCAGAGTGGTTTAGAGGAGTGTACATGGGTAATAGATGGGTGTACATGGGTGACAGGGGGCATTAGGGTTGACAGAGGGGTGTACATGGGTGACAGAAAGGTGTTGATGGTGTATAGGAGTGTACATGGGTGATAGAGGAGCGTAGAGGAGTGTACATGGGTAACAGAGAAGTGTACCTGAGTGTCAGAGGAGTGCAGAGGAATGTACATGGGTGACAGAGGAGTGTAGAGGACTGTACATGGGTGACAGAGGAGCGTAGAGGAGTGTAAATGGGTAACAGAGGAGTGTAGAGGGGTAAACATAGGTAACAGAAGAGTGTATATGGGTAACAGAGGGGTCTAAAGGGCTGGACATGGGTGACAGAGGAGTGTAGAGGAGTGTACATGGGTGACAGAGGGGTGTAGAGGAGTGTACATGGGTAACAGAGGAGTGTAGAGGAGTGTACATAGGCCTACATTACCGATACATGATTAACTGTTGTATATGATATCAAAAATAAATTTGATAAAATATTTTATGAAAATATACATAATATTTTAAGTTAAAAAAATCACCTGGATCCCAATGTGTTCCATGTTTTTTTTTGTTCCTTTTTCCACTCCTTTTTCCATAATTCCTGAGATAAGTAGTTCTGGCCCTGGAGTGTTATATATATTAGCGTCTGTAGCATGTATCAGGAACATGTTATCATTCCTGTGTTTTTTTTTTACAGATGACTGATGCCCGGTGAAAAGGTGAACGTGACATATACCCTCGTCAGCTGCAAGAAAGGAACCACGAAACAGGTAATTAATATTTATATTAATTACTGATAACAATCAGGCTAGATGTAAAATCTAGACCTGCAGACATGTCATAGTCTTTCCCGTATACATGATGATATATTTGTTGTTAAGAAGTATATCGTCTATGGACAGCTTTATATATAACACAACCATATCTCAGGTACAGAGATTAGGAACATTTATGATCCTTATTCTCTGATTTTTATTTGTAGGAATCCCCTTTTTCAATATATAGTAGAAGTTCACTGTACACCATTGTTTCCCAAACTTTTTCGCGTCGGGGCACCTCTCCGAAAAAAAATTTATGCGGGGGAACCCCTACCAAAGTTGATGAGCAAAAAGGTAGCAGAAAGGTGTACATGGGTGACTGGTGTGTAGAGGAGTGTACATGGATGGCAGAGTGGTTTAGAGGAGTGTACATGGGTGATAGATGGGTGTACATGAGTGACAGGGGGCATAGGGGGTGACAGAGGGGTGTACATGGGTGACAGAAAGGTGTTGGTGGTGTAGAGGAGTGTACATGGGTGATCGAGGAGCGTAGAGGAGTGTACATGGGTAACAGAGGAGTGTACATGAGTGTCAGAGGGGTGCAGAGGAATGTACATGGGTGACAAAGGAGCGTAGAGGAGTGTACATGGGTGACAGGGGGCTTAGGGGGCAAAAGAGGGGTGTACGGGGTGATAGATTGGTGTACATAGGTGACAGAGGGGTTTTGGGGGTGTAGAGGAGTGTACATGTGTGGCAGAGTGGTTTAGAGGAGTGTACATGGGTGATAGATGGGTGTATATGGGTGAAAGTTGGCATAGGGGGTGACAGAGTGTTGAACATTGGTGACAGAGAGGTGTTGTTGGTGTAGAGGAGTATACATGGTTGTCAGAGGGGTGTAGAGGTGTGTATATGGGTGACAGAGGAGCGTAGAGGAGTGTAAATGGGTAACAGAGGAGTGTACATAGGTGATAGGGGGCGTAGGGGGTGACAGAGGGGTGTACATAGGTGACAGGGATTTTGGGGGTGTAGAGGAGTGTACATGGGTGGCAGAGTGGTTTAAAGAAGTGCATATGGGTGGTAGATGGGTGTAAATGGGTGACAGGAGGTGTAGGGGATGACAGAGTGGTGTACATTGGTGACAAAGAGGTGTTGGAGTGTATGTGGGTGACAGAGGAGAGCAGAGTAGTATACATGGATAACAGAGGGGTGTAGGGGGTGTGCATTGGTGATAGAGGGGTGTAGAGGAGTGTACATGGGTGACAGAGGAGCGTAGAGGAGTGTAAATGGGTAAGAGGATTGTAGAGGGGTGTACATAGGTAACAGAGGAGTGTATATGGGTAACAGAGGGGTCTAGAGGGCTGTACATGGGTGACAGAAGAGTGTAGAGGAGTGTACATGGGTGACAGAGGGGTGTAGAGGAGTGTACATGGGTGACAGAGGAGCGTAGAGGAGTGTAAATGGGTAACAGAGGAGTGTAGAGGGGTGTACATAGGTAACAGAGGAGTGTATATGGGTAACAGAGGGGTCTTAAGGGCTGTACATGGGTGACAGAGGAGTGTAGAGGACGTAACATGGGTGACAGAGGGGTGTAGAGGAGTGTACATGGGTAACAGAGGAGTGTATAGGAGTTTACATAGGCCTACTTTACCGATACATGATTAACTGTTGTATATGATATCAAAAATAAATTTGATAAAATACTTTATGAAAATATACATTATATTTTAAGTAAAAAAATCACCTGGATCCCAATGTGTGCCATGTTTTTTTTTGTTCCTTTTTCCACTCCTTTTTCCATAATTCCTGAGATAAGTAGTTCTGGCCCTAGAGTGTTATATATATTAGCGTCTGTAGCATATATCAGGAACATGTTATCATTCCTGTGACAGGTAATTAATATTTATATTAATTACTGATAACAATCAGGCTAGATGTAAAATCTAGACCTGCAGAGATGTCATAGTCTTTCCCGTATACATAATGATATATGTGTTGTTAAGAAGTATATCGTCTATGGACAGCTTTATATATAACACAACCATATCTCAGGTACAGAGATTAGGAACATTTATGATCCTTATTCTCTGATTTTTATTTCTAGGAATCCCCTTTTTTCAATATATAGTAGAAGTTCACTTTACACGAGTGTTTCCCAACCTTTTTTGCCTCGGGGCACCCCTCGGAAAAAACAATTTTTGCGGGGAACCCCTACCAAAGTTGACGAGCAAAAAGGTAGCAGAAAGGTGAACATGGGTAACTGGTGTGTCGAGGAGTGTACATGGGTGGCAGAGTGGTTTAGAGGAGTGTACATGGGTGATAGATGGGTGTACATGGGTGACAGGGGGCATAGGGGCTGACAGAGGGGTGTACATGGGTGACAGAAAGGTGTTGGTGGTGTAGAGGAGTGTACATGGGTGATAGAGGAGCGTAGAGGAGTGTACATGGGTGACAGGGGGCGTAGAGGAGTGTACATGGGTGACAGGGGGGCGTAGGGGGCAAAAGATGGGTGTACGGGGTGATAGATGGGTGTACATAGGTGACATAGGGGTTTTGGGGGTGTAGAGGAGTATACATGTGTGGCAGAGTGTTTTAGAGGAGTGTACATGGGTGATTGATGAGTGTATATGGGTGAAAGTTGGCGTAGGGGGTGACAGAGTGTTGTACATTGGTGACAGAGAGGTGTTGTTGGTGTAGAGGAGTGTACGTGGGTGTCAGAGGGGTGTAGAGGTGTGTACATGGGTGACAGAGGAGCGTAGAGGAGTGTAAATGGATAACAGAGGAGTGTACAAAGGTGATAGGGGGGGCGTAAGGGGTGACAGAGGGGTGTACATAGGTGACAGGGATGTTGGGGGTGTAGAGGAGTGTACATGTGTGACATAGTGGTTTAAAGGAGTGCATATGGGTGGAAGATGCGTGTAAATGGGTGATAGGAGGTGTAGGGGTTGACAGAGTGGTGTACATTGGTGACGGAGAGGTGTTGGGGTGTAGAGGAGTGTATGTGGGTGACAGAGGAGCGCAGAGTAGTATACATGGATAACAGAGGGGTGTAGGGGGTGTCCATTGGTGATAGAGGGGTGTAGAGGAGTGTACATGGGTGACAGAGGAGCGTAGAGGAGTGTAAATGGGTAACAGAGGAGTGTAGAGGGGTGTACATAGGTAACAGAGGAGTGTATATGGGTAACAGAGGGGTCTAGAGGGCTGTACATGGGTGACAGAGGAGTGTAGAGAAGTGTACATGGGTGACAGAGGGGTGTAGAGGAGTGTACATGGGTAACAAAGGAGTGTAGAGGAGTGTACATATGCCTACATTACCGATACATGATTAACTGTTGTATATGATATCAAAAATAAATTTGATAAAATATTTTATGAAAATATACATTATGTTTTAAGTTAAAAAATCACCTGGATCCCAATGTGTTCCATGTTTTTTTTTGTTCCTTTTTCCACTCCTTTTTCCATAATTCCTGAGATAAGTAGTTCTGGTTCTAGAGTGTTATATATATTAGCGTCTGTAGCATGTATCAGGAACATGTTATCATTCCTGTGTTTTTTTTTACAGATGACTGATGCCCGGTGAAAAGGTGAACGTGACATATACCCTCGTCAGCTGCAAGAAAGGAACCACGAAACAGGTAATTAATATTTATATTAATTACTGATAATAATGAGGCTAGATGTAAAATCTAGACCTGCAGAGATGTCATAGTCTTTCCCGTATACATGATGATATATTTGTTGTTAAGAAGTATATCGTCTATGGACAGCTTTATATATAACACAACCATATCTCAGGTACAGAGATTAGGAACATTCATGATCCTTATTCTCTGATTTTTATTTGTAGGAATCCCCTTTTTCAATATATAGTAGAAGTTCACTTTACACCAGTGTTTCCCAACCTTTTTCGCCTCGGGGCACCCCTCGGAAAAAACTATTTTTGCGCGAAACCCCTACCAAAGTTGACGAGCAAAAAGGTAGCAGAAAGGTGTACATGGGTAACTGGTGTGTCGAGGAGTGTACATGGGTGGCAGAGTGGTTTAGAGGAGTGTACATGGGTGATAGATGGGTGTACATCAGTGACAGGGGGCATATGGGGTGATAGATGGGTGTACATAGGTGACAGAGGGATTTTGGGGGTGTAGAGGAGTGTACATGTGTGGCAGAGTGGTTTAGAGGAGTGTACATGGGTGATAGATGGGTGTATATGGGTGAAAGTTGGTGTAGGGGGTGACAGAGTGTTGTACATTGGTGACAGAAAGGTGTACATGGGTAACTGGTGTGTCGAGGAGTGTACATGGGTGGCAGAGTGGTTTAGAGGAGTGTACATGGGTGACAGATGGGTGTACCTGGGTGACAGGGGGCATAGGGGTTGACAGAGGGGTGTACATGGGTGACAGAAAGGTGTTGGTGGTGTAGAGGAGTGTACATGGGTGATCGAGGAGCGTAGAGGAGTTTACATGGGTAACAGAGGAGTGAACATGAGTGTCAGAGGGATGCAGAGGAATGTACATGGGTGACAGAGGAGCATAGAGGAGTGTATATGGGTGACAGGGGGGCGTAGGGGGCAAAAGAGGGGTGTACGAGGTGATAGATGGCTGTACATAGGTGACAGAGGGGTTTTGGGGGTGTAGAGAAGTGTACATGTGTGGCAGAGTGGTTTAGAGGAGTGTACATGGGTGATAGATGGGTGTATATGGGTGAAAGTTGGCGTAGGGGGTGACAGAGTGTTGAACATTGGTAACAGAGAGGTGTTGTTAGTGTAGAGGAGTGCACATGGGTGTCAGAGGGGTGTAGAGGTGTGTATATGGGTGACAGAGGAGCATAGAGGAGTGTAAATGGGTAACAGAGGAGTGTACATAGGTGATAGGGGGGGGCGTAGGGGGTGACAGATGGGTGTACATAGGTGACAGGGATGTTGGGGGTGTAGAGGAGTGTACATGGGTGGCAGAGTGGTTTAAAGGAGTGCATATGGGTGGTAGATTGGTGTAAATGGGTGACAGGAGGTGTAGGGGTTGACAGAGTGGTGTACATTGGTGACGGAGAGGTGTTGGGGTGTAGAGGAGTGTATGTGGGTGACAGAGGAGCGCAGAGTAGTATACATGGATAACAGAGTGGTGTAGGGGGTGTGCATTGGTGATAGAGGGGTGTAGAGGAGGGTACATGGGTGACAGAGGAGCGTAGAGGAGTGTAAATGGGTAACAGAGGAGTGTAGAGGGGTGTACATAGATAACAGAGGAGTGTATATGGGTAACAGAGGGGTCTAGAGGGCTGTACATGGGTGACAGAGGAGTGTAGAGGACTGTACATGGGTGACAGAGGGTTGAAGAGGAGTGTGCATGGGTAACAGAGGAGTGTAGAGGATTGTACGTAGGCGTACATTACCGATACATGATTAACTGTTGTAGATGATATTAAAAATAAATTTGGTAAAATATTTTATGAAAATATACATTATATTTTAAGTAAAAAAATCACCTGGATCCCAATGTGTTCCATGTTTTTTTTTTGTTCCTTTTTCCACTCCTTTTTCCATAATTCCTGATATAAGTAGTTCTGGCCCTAGAGTGTTATATATATTAGCGTCTGTAGCATGTATCAGGAACATGTTATCATTCCTGTGTTGTCTTTTTACAGATGACTGATGCCCGGTGAAAAGGTGAACGTGACATATACCCTCGTCAGCTGCAAGAAAGGAACCACGAAAAAGGTAATTAATATTTATATTAATTACTGATAACAATGAGGCTAGATGTAAAATCTAGACCTGCAGAGATGTCATAGTCTTTCCCGTATACATGATGATATATGTGTTGTTAAGAAGTATATCGTCTATGGACAGCTTTATATATAACACAACCATATCTCAGGTACAGAGATTAGGAACATTCATGATCCTTATTCTCTGATTTTTATTTGTAGGAATCCCCTTTTTCAATATATAGTAGAAGTTCACTTTACACCAGTGTTTCCCAACCTTTTTCGCCTCGGGGCACCCCTCGGAAAAAACGATTTTTGCGGGAAACCCCTACCAAAGTTGACGAGCAAAAAGGTAGCAGAAAGGTGTACATGGGTAACTGGTGTGTCGAGGAGTGTACATGGGTGGCAGAGTGGTTTAGAGGAGTGTACATGGGTGATAGATGGGTGTACATCAGTGACAGGGGGCATACGGGGTGATAGATGGGTGTACATAGGTGACAGAGGGATCTTGGGGGTGTAGAGGAGTGTACATGTGTGGCAGAGTGGTTTAGAGGAGTGTACATGGGTGATAGATGGGTGTATATGGGTGAAAGTTTGTGTAGGGGGTGACAGAGTGTTGTACATTGGTGACAGAAAGGTGTACATGGGTAACTGGTGTGTCGAGGAGTGTACATGGGTGGCAGAGTGGTTTAGAGGAGTGTACATGGGTGATAGATGGGTGTACCTGGGTGACAGGGGGCATAGGGGTTGACAGAGGGGTGTACATGGGTGACAGAAAGGTGTTGGTGGTGTAGAGGAGTGTACATGGGTGATCGAGGAGCGTAGAGCAGTTTACATGGGTAACAGAGGAGTGAACATGAGTGTCAGAGGGATGCAGAGCAATGTACATGGGTGACAGAGGAGCATAGAGGAGTGTATATGGGTGACAGGGGGGCGTAGGGGGCAAAAGAGGGGTGTACGAGGTGATAGATGGGTGTACATAGGTGACAGAGGGGTTTTGGGGGTGTAGAGAAGTGTACATGTGTGGCAGAGTGGTTTAGAGGAGTGTACATGGGTGATAGATGGGTGTATATGGGTGAAAGTTGGCGTAGGGGGTGACAGAGTGTTGATAATTGGTAACAGAGAGGTGTTGTTAGTGTAGAGGAGTGCACATGGGTGTCAGAGGGGTGTAGAGGTGTGTATATGGGTGACAGAGGAGCATAGAGGAGTGTAAATGGGTAACAGAGGAGTGTACATAGGTGATAGGGGGGGGCGTAGGGGGTGACAGATGGGTGTACATAGGTGACAGGGATGTTGGGGGTGTAGAGGAGTGTACATGGGTGGCAGAGTGGTTTAAAGGAGTGCATATGGGTGGTAGATTGGTGTAAATGGGTGACAGGAGGTGTAGGGGTTGACAGAGTGGTGTACATTGGTGACGGAGAGGTGTTGGGGTGTAGAGGAGTGTATGTGGGTGACAGAGGAGCGTAGAGTAGTATACATGGATAACAGAGTGGTGTAGGGGGTGTGCATTGGTGATAGAGGGGTGTAGAGGAGGGTACATGGGTGACAGAGGAGTGTAGAGGAGTGTAAATGGGTAACAGAGGAGTGTAGAGGGGTGTACATAGATAACAGAGGAGTGTATATGGGTAACAGAGGGGTCTAGAGGGCTGTACATGGGTGACAGAGGAGTGTAGAGGACTGTACATGGGTGACAGAGGGTTGAAGAGGAGTGTGCATGGGTAACAGAGGAGTGTAGAGGATTGTACGTAGGCGTACATTACCGATACATGATTAACTGTTGTAGATGATATTAAAAATAAATTTGGTAAAATATTTTATGAAAATATACATTATATTTTAAGTAAAAAAATCACCTGGATCCCAATGTGTTCCATGTTTTTTTTTGTTCCTTTTTACACTCCTTTTTCCATAATTCCTGATATAAGTAGTTCTGGCCCTAGAGTGTTATATATATTAGCGTCTGTAGCATGTATCAGGAACATGTTATCATTCCTGTGTTGTCTTTTTACAGATGACTGATGCCCGGTGAAAAGGTGAACGTGACATATACCCTCGTCAGCTGCAAGAAAGGAACCACGAAACAGGTAATTAATATTTATATTAATTACTGATAACAATCAGGCTAGATGTAAAATCTAGAACTGCAGAGATGTCATAGTCTTTCCCGTATACATGATGATATATGTGTTGTTAAGAAGTATATCGTCTATGGACAGCTTTATATATAACACAACCATATCTCAGGTACAGAGATTAGGAACATTTATGATCCTTATTCTCTGATTTTTATTTGTAGGAATCCCCTTTTTTCAATATATAGTAGAAGTTCACTTTACACCAGTGTTTCCGAACCTTTTTTACCTCGGGGCACCCCTCGGAAAAAACAATTTTTGCGGGGAACCCCTACCAAAGTTGACGAGCAAAAAGGTAGCAGACAGGTGTACATGGGTAACTGGTGTGTCGAGGAGTGTATATGGATAGCAGAGTGGTTTAGAGGAGTGTACATGGGTAATAGATGGGTGTACATGGGTGACAGGGGGCATTAGGGTTGACAGAGGGGTGTACATGGGTGACAGAAAGGTGTTGATGGTGTATAGGAGTGTACATGGGTGATAGAGGAGCGTAGAGGAGTGTACATGGGTAACAGAGAAGTGTACCTGAGTGTCAGAGGAGTGCAGAGGAATGTACATGGGTGACAGAGGAGTGTAGAGGACTGTACATGGGTGACAGAGGAGTGTAAATGGGTAACAGAGGAGTGTAGAGGGGTAAACATAGGTAACAGAAGAGTGTATATGGGTAACAGAGGGGTCTAAAGGGCTGGACATGGGTGACAGAGGAGTGTAGAGGAGTGTACATGGGTGACAGAGGGGTGTAGAGGAGTGTACATGGGTAACAGAGGAGTGTAGAGGAGTGTACATAGGCCTACATTACCGATACATGATTAACTGTTGTATATGATATCAAAAATAAATTTGATAAAATATTTTATGAAAATATACATAATATTTTAAGTCAAAAAAATCACCTGGATCCCAATGTGTTCCATGATTTTTTTGTTCCTTTTTCCACTCCTTTTTCCATAATTCCTGAGATAAGTAGTTCTGGCCCTGGAGTGTTATATATATTAGCGTCTGTAGCATGTATCAGGAACATGTTATCATTCCTGTGTTTTTTTTTTACAGATGACTGATGCCCGGTGAAAAGGTGAACGTGACATATACCCTCGTCAGCTGCAAGAAAGGAACCACGAAACAGGTAATTAATATTTATATTAATTACTGATAACAATCAGGCTAGATGTAAAATCTAGACCTGCAGACATGTCATAGTCTTTCCCGTATACATAATGATATATTTGTTGTTAAGAAGTATATCGTCTATGGACAGCTTTATATATAACGCAACCATATCTCAGGTACAGAGATTAGGAACATTTATGATCCTTATTCTCTGATTTTTATTTGTAGGAATCCCCTTTTTCAATATATAGTAGAAGTTCACTTTACACCATTGTTTCCCAAACTTTTTCGCCTCGGGGCACCCCTCGGAAAAAAAATTTATGCGGGGGAACCCCTACCAAAGTTGATGAGCAAAAAGGTAGCAGAAAGGTGTACATGGGTGACTGGTGTGTAGAGGAGTGTACATGGATGGCAGAGTGGTTTAGAGGAGTGTACATGGGTGATAGATGGGTGTACATGAGTGACAGGGGGCATAGGGGGTGACAGAGGGGTGTACATGGGTGACAGAAAGGTGTTGGTGGTGTAGAGGAGTGTACATGGGTGATCGAGGAGCGTAGAGGAGTGTACATGGGTAACAGAGGAGTGTACATGAGTGTCAGAGGGGTGCAGAGGAATGTACATGGGTGACAAAGGAGCGTAGAGGAGTGTACATGGGTGACAGGGGGCTTAGGGGGCAAAAGAGGGGTGTACGGGGTGATAGATTGGTGTACATAGGTGACAGAGGGGTTTTGGGGGTGTAGAGGAGTGTACATGTGTGGCAGAGTGGTTTAGAGGAGTGTACATGGGTGATAGATGGGTGTATATGGGTGAAAGTTGGCATAGGGGGTGACAGAGTGTTGAACATTGGTGACAGAGAGGTGTTGTTGGTGTAGAGGAGTATACATGGTTGTCAGAGGGGTGTAGAGGTGTGTATATGGGTGACAGAGGAGCGTAGAGGAGTGTAAATGGGTAACAGAGGAGTGTACATAGGTGATAGGGGGCGTAGGGGGTGACAGAGGGGTGTACATAGGTGACAGGGATTTTGGGGGTGTAGAGGAGTGTACATGGGTGGCAGAGTGGTTTAAAGAAGTGCATATGGGTGGTAGATGGGTGTAAATGGGTGACAGGAGGTGTAGGGGATGACAGAGTGGTGTACATTGGTGACAAAGAGGTGTTGGAGTGTATGTGGGTGACAGAGGAGAGCAGAGTAGTATACATGGATAACAGAGGGGTGTAGGGGGTGTGCATTGGTGATAGAGGGGTGTAGAGGAGTGTACATGGGTGACAGAGGAGCGTAGAGGAGTGTAAATGGGTAAGAGGATTGTAGAGGGGTGTACATAGGTAACAGAGGAGTGTATATGGGTAACAGAGGGGTCTAGAGGGCTGTACATGGGTGACAGAAGAGTGTAGAGGAGTGTACATGGGTGACAGAGGGGTGTAGAGGAGTGTACATGGGTGACAGAGGAGCGTAGAGGAGTGTAAATGGGTAACAGAGGAGTGTAGAGGGGTGTACATAGGTAACAGAGGAGTGTATATGGGTAACAGAGGGGTCTAGAGGGCTGGACATGGGTGACAGAGGAGTGTAGAGGAGTGTACATGGGTGACAGAGGGGTGTAGAGGAGTGTACATGGGTAACAGAGGAGTGTAGAGGAGTGTACATAGGCCTACATTACCGATACATGATTAACTGTTGTATATGATATCAAAAAAAAATTTGATAAAATATTTTATGAAAATATACATTATATTTTAAGTTAAAAAATCACCTGGATCCAAACGTGTTCCATGTTTTTTTTTTGTTCCTTTTTCCACTCCTTTTTCCATAATTCCTGAGATAAGTAGTTCTGGCCCTAGAGTTTTATATATATTAGCGTCTGTAGCATGTATCAGGAACATGTTATCATTCCTGTGTTTTTTTTTTTACAGATGACTGATGCCCGGTGAAAAGGTGAACGTGACATATACCCTCGTCAGCTGCAAGAAAGGAACCACGAAACAGGTAATTAATATTTATATTAATTACTGATAACAATCAGGCTAGATGTAAAATCTAGACCTGCAGAGATGTCATAGTCTTTCCCGTATACATGATGATATATGTGTTGTTAAGAAGTATATCGTCTATGGACAGCTTTATATATAACACAACCATACCTCAGGTACAGAGATTAGGAACATTTATGATCCTTATTCTCTGATTTTTATTTGTAGGAATCCCCTTTTTCAATATATAGTAGAAGTTCACTTTACACCAGTGTTTCCCAACCTTTTTCGCCTCGGGGCACCCCTCGGAAAAAACTATTTTTGCGGGGAACCCCTACCAAAGTTGACGAGCAAAATGGTAGCAGAAAGGTGTACATGGGTAACTGGTGTGTCGAGGAGTGTACATGGATGGCAGAGTGGTTTAGAGGAGTGTACATGGGTGATAGATGGGTGTACATGGGTGACAGGGGGCATAGGGGTTGACAGAGGGGTGTACATGGGTGACAGAAAGGTGGTGGTGTAGAGGAGTGTACATGGGTGATCGAGGAGCGTAGAGGAGTTTACATGGGTAACAGAGGAGTGAACATGAGTGTCAGAGGGGTGCAGAGGAATGTACATGGGTGACAGAGGAGCATAGAGGAGTGTATATGGGTGACAGGGGGGCGTAGGGGGCAAAAGAGGGGTGTACGAGGTGATAGATGGGTGTACATAGGTGACAGAGGGGTTTTGGGGGTGTAGAGAAGTGTACATGTGTGGCAGAGTGGTTTAGAGGAGTGTACATGGGTGATAGATGGGTGTATATGGGTGAAAGTTGGCGTAGGGGGTGACAGAGTGTTGAACATTGGTAACAGAGAGGTGTTGTTAGTGTAGAGGAGTGTACATGGGTGTCAGAGGGGTGTAGAGGTGTGTATATGGGTGACAGAGGAGCATAGAGGAGTGTAAATGGGTAACAGAGGAGTGTACATAGGTGATAGGGGGGGCGTAGGGGGTGACAGATGGGTGTACATAGGTGACAGGGATGTTGGGGGTGTAGAGGAGTGTACATGGGTGGCAGAGTGGTTTAAAGGAGTGCATATGGGTGGTAGATTGGTGTAAATGGGTGACAGGAGGTGTAGGGGTTGACAGAGTGGTGTACATTGGTGACGGAGAGGTGTTGGGGTGTAGAGGAGTGTATGTGGGTGACAGAGGAGCGCAGAGTAGTATACATGGATAACAGAGTGGTGTAGGGGGTGTGCATTGGTGATAGAGGGGTGTAGAGGAGGGTACATGGGTGACAGAGGAGCGTAGAGGAGTGTAAATGGGTAACAGAGGAGTGTAGAGGGGTGTACATAGATAACAGAGGAGTGTATATGGGTAACAGAGGGGTCTAGAGGGCTGTACATGGGTGACAGAGGAGTGTAGAGGACTGTACATGGGTGACAGAGGGTTGAAGAGGAGTGTGCATGGGTAACAGAGGAGTGTAGAGGATTGTACGTAGGCGTACATTACCGATACATGATTAACTGTTGTATATGATATTAAAAATAAATTTGGTAAAATATTTTATGAAAATATACATTATATTTTAAGTTAAAAAATCACCTGGATCCCAATGTGTTCCATGTTTTTTTTTGTTCCTTTTTACACTCCTTTTTCCATAATTCCTGATATAAGTAGTTCTGGCCCTAGAGTGTTATATATATTAGCGTCTGTAGCATGTATCAGGAACATGTTATCATTCCTGTGTTGTCTTTTTACAGATGACTGATGCCCGGTGAAAAGGTGAACGTGACATATACCCTCGTCAGCTGCAAGAAAGGAACCACGAAACAGGTAATTAATATTTATATTAATTACTGATAACAATCAGGCTAGATGTAAAATCTTACCTGCAGAGATGTCATAGTCTTTCCCGTATACATGATGATATATGTGTTGTTAAGAAGTATATCGTCTATGGACAGCTTTATATATAACACAACCATATCTCAGGTACAGAGATTAGGAACATTTATGATCCTTATTCTCTGATTTTTATTTGTAGGATTTCCCTTTTTCAATATATAGTAGAAGTTCACTTTACACCAGTGTTTCCCAACCTTTTTCGCCTCGGGGCACCCCTCGGAAAAAAAATTTATGCGGGGGAACCCCTACCAAAGTTGATGAGCAAAAAGGTAGCAGAAAGGTGTACATGGGTGACTGGTGTGTAGAGGAGTGTACATGGATGGCAGAGTGGTTTAGAGGAGTGTACATGGGTGATAGATGGGTGTACATGAGTGACAGGGGGCATAGGGGGTGACAGAGGGGTGTACATGGGTGACAGAAAGGTGTTGGTGGTGTAGAGGAGTGTACATGGGTGATCGAGGAGCGTAGAGGAGTGTACATGGGTAACAGAGGAGTGTACATGAGTGTCAGAGGGGTGCAGAGGAATGTACATGGGTGACAAAGGAGCGTAGAGGAGTGTACATGGGTGACAGGGGGCTTAGGGGGCAAAAGAGGGGTGTACGGGGTGATAGATTGGTGTACATAGGTGACAGAGGGGTTTTGGGGGTGTAGAGGAGTGTACATGTGTGGCAGAGTGGTTTAGAGGAGTGTACATGGGTGATAGATGGGTGTATATGGGTGAAAGTTGGCATAGGGGGTGACAGAGTGTTGAACATTGGTGACAGAGAGGTGTTGTTGGTGTAGAGGAGTATACATGGTTGTCAGAGGGGTGTAGAGGTGTGTATATGGGTGACAGAGGAGCGTAGAGGAGTGTAAATGGGTAACAGAGGAGTGTACATGGGTGACAGGGGGGCGTAGGGGGTTAAAGAGGGATGTACGGGTTGATGGATGGGTGTACATAGGTGACAGAGGGGTTTTGGGGGTGTAGAGGAGTGTACATGGGTAACAGAGGAGTGTAGAGGAGTGTAAATGGGTGACAGGGGGATGTAGGAGGTGAAAGATGGGTGTACGGGGTGATAGATGGGTGTACATAGGTGACAGAGGGGTTTTGGGGGTGTAGAGGAGTGGACATGGGTGGCAGAGTAGTTTAGAGGAGTGTACATGGGTGATAGATGGGTGTATATGGGTGAAAGTTGGCGTAGGGGGTGACAGAGTGTTGTACATTGGTGACAGAGAGGTGTAGAGGACTGTACATGGGTGTCAGAGGGGTGTAGAGGTGTGTACATGGGTGACAGAAGAGCGTAGAGGAGTGTACATGGGTAACAGAGGAGTGTAGAGGAGTGTCCATGTGTGACAGGGGGATGTAGGAGATGAAAGATGGGTGTACGGGGTGATAGAGGGGTGTACATAGGTGACAGAGGGGTGTTGGGGTGTAGAGGAGTGTTCATGGGTGGCAGAGTGGTTTAGCTTAGTGTATATGGGTGATAGATGGGTGTAAATGGGTGACAGGGGGCGTAGAGGTTGACAGAGTGGTGTACATTGGTGACAGAGAGGTGTTGGGGGGTGTAAAGGAGTGTACATGGGTGACAGAGTAGCGTAGAGGAGTGTACATGGGTGACAGGGGGGCGTAGGGGGCAAAAGAGGGGTGAACGGGGTGATAGATGGGTGTACATAGGTGACAGAGGGGTTTTGGGGGTGTAGAGGAGTGTACATGTGTGGCAGAGTGGTTTAGAGGAGTGTACATGGGTGATAGATGGGTGTATATGGGTGAAAGTTGGCATAGGGGGTGACAGAGTGTTGAACATTGGTGACAGAGAGGTGTTGTTGGTGTAGAGGAGTATACATGGTTGTCAGAGGGGTGTAGAGGTGTGTATATGGGTGACAGAGGAGCGTAGAGGAGTGTAAATGGGTAACAGAGGAGTGTACATGGGTGACAGGGGGGCGTAGGGGGTTAAAGAGGGATGTACGGGTTGATGGATGGGTGTACATAGGTGACAGAGGGGTTTTGGGGGTGTAGAGGAGTGTACATGGGTAACAGAGGAGTGTAGAGGAGTGTAAATGGGTGACAGGGGGATGTAGGAGGTGAAAGATGGGTGTACGGGGTGATAGATGGGTGTACATAGGTGACAGAGGGGTTTTGGGGGTGTAGAGGAGTGGACATGGGTGGCAGAGTAGTTTAGAGGAGTGTACATGGGTGATAGATGGGTGTATATGGGTGAAAGTTGGCGTAGGGGGTGACAGAGTGTTGTACATTGGTGACAGAGAGGTGTAGAGGACTGTACATGGGTGTCAGAGGGGTGTAGAGGTGTGTACATGGGTGACAGAAGAGCGTAGAGGAGTGTACATGGGTAACAGAGGAGTGTAGAGGAGTGTCCATGTGTGACAGGGGGATGTAGGAGATGAAAGATGGGTGTACGGGGTGATAGAGGGGTGTACATAGGTGACAGAGGGGTGTTGGGGTGTAGAGGAGTGTTCATGGGTGGCAGAGTGGTTTAGCTTAGTGTATATGGGTGATAGATGGGTGTAAATGGGTGACAGGGGGCGTAGAGGTTGACAGAGTGGTGTACATTGGTGACAGAGAGGTGTTGGGGGGTGTAAAGGAGTGTACATGGGTGACAGAGTAGCGTAGAGGAGTGTACATGGGTGACAGGGGGGCGTAGGGGGCAAAAGAGGGGTGAACGGGGTGATAGATGGGTGTACATAGGTGACAGAGGGGTTTTGGGGCTGTAGAGGAGTGTACATGTGTGGCAGAGTGGTTTAGAGGAGTGTACATGGTTAATAGATGGGTGTATATGGGTGAAAGTTGGCGTAGGGGGTGACAGGGTGTTGTACATTGGTGACAGAGAGGTGTTGTTGGTGTAGAGGAGTGAACATGGGTGTCAGAGGGGTGTAGAGGTGTGACAGAGGGGTGTACATGGGTGACAGAAAGGTGTTGGTGGTGTAGAGGAATGTACATGGGTGATAGAGGAGCGTAGAGGAGTGTACAAGGGTAACAGAGGAGTGTACATGAGTGTCAGAGGGGTGCAGAGGAATGTACATGGGTGACAGAGGAGCGTAGAAGAGTGTACATGGGTGACAGGGGGGCGTAGGGGGCAAAAAAGGGGTGTACGGGGTGATAGATGGGTGTACATAGGTGACAGAGGGATTTTGGGGGTGTAGAGGAGTGTACATGTGTGGCAGAGTGGTTTAGAGGAGTGTACATGGGTGATAGATGGGTGTATATGGGTGAAAGTTGGCGTAGGGGGTGACAGAGTGTTGTACATTGGTGACAGAGAAGTGTTGTTGGTGTAGAGGAGTGTACATGGGTGATAGAGGAGCGTAGAGGAGTGTACATGGGTGACAGGGGGGCGTTTGGGGTGAAAGAGGGGTGTACGGGTTGATAGATGGGTATATATGGGTGAAAGCTGGCGTAGGGGGTGACAGAGTGGTGTACATTGGTGACAGGGGGGCGTAGGGGGCAAAAAAGGGGTGTACGGGTGATAGATGGGTGTACATAGGTGACAGAGGGATTTTGGGGGTGTAGAGGAGTGTACATGTGTGGCAGAGTGGTTTAGAGGAGTGTACATGGGTGATAGATGGGTGTATATGGGTGAAAGTTGGCGTAGGGGGTGACAGAGTGTTGTACATTGGTGACAGAGAAGTGTTGTTGGTGTAGAGGAGTGTACATGGGTGATAGAGGAGCGTAGAGGAGTGTACATGGGTGACAGGGGGGCGTTTGGGGTGAAAGAGGGGTGTACGGGTTGATAGATGGGTATATATGGGTGAAAGCTGGCGTAGGGGGTGACAGAGTGGTGTACATTGGTGACAGAGAGGTGTTGTTGGTGTAGAGTAGTGTACATGGGTGTCAGAGGGGTGTAGAGGTGTGTCCATGGGTGACAGAGGAGCGTAGAGGAGTGTACATGGGTAACAGAGGAGTGTACATATGTGATCGGGGGCGTAGGGGTTGACAGAGTGGTGTACATTGGTGACAGAGAGGTGTTGGGGGTGTAAAGGAGTGTACATGGGTGACAGAGTAGCGTAGAGGAGTGTACATGGGTGACAGGGGGGGTAGGGGGAAAAAGAGGGGTGAACGGGGTGAAAGATGGGTGTACATAGGTAACAGAGGGGTTTTTGGGCTGTAGAGGAGTGTACATGTGTGGCAGAGTGGTTTAGAGGAGTGTACATGGGTAATAGATGGGTGTATATGGGTGAAAGTTGGCGTAGGGGGTGACAGGGTGTTGTACATTGGTGACAGAGAAGTGTTGTTGGTGTAGAGGAGTGTACAAGGGTGTCAGAGGGGTGTAGAGGTGTGTACATGGGTGACAGAGGAGCGTAGAGGAGTGTACATGGGTAACAAAGGAGTGTAGAGGAGTGTACATAGGCCTACATTACCGATACATGATTAACTGTTGTATATGATATCAAAAATAAATTTGATAAAATATTTTATGAAAATATACATTATATTTTAAGTTAAAAAATCACCTGGATCCCAATGTGTTCCATGTTTTTTTTGTTGTTGCTTTTTCCTCTCCTTTTTCCATAATTCCTGAGATAAGTAGTTCTGGCCCTAGAGGAGTGTACATGGGTAACAGAGGAGTGTACATGAGTGTCAGAGGGGTGCAGAGGAATGTACATGGGTGACAGAGGAGCGTAGAGGAGTGTACATGGGTGACAGGGGGGCGTAGGGGGGCAAAAGAGGGGTGTACGGGGTGATAGATGGGTGTACATAGGTGACAGAGGGGTTTTGGGGGTGTAGAGGAGTGTTCATGTGTGGCAGAGTGGTTTAGAGGAGTGTACATGGGTGATAGATGGGTGTATATGGGTGAAAGTTGGCATAGGGGGTGACAGAGTGTTGAACATTGGTGACAGAGAGGTGTTGTTGGTGTAGAGGAGTATACATGGTTGTCAGAGGGGTGTAGAGGTGTGTATATGGGTGACAGAGGAGCGTAGAGGAGTGGGTAACAGAGGAGTGTACATAGGTGATAGGGGGCGTAGGGGTTGACAGAGGGTTGTACATAGGTCACAGGGATGTTGGGGGTGTAGAGGAGTGTACATGGGTGGTAGAGTGGTTTAAAGGAGTGCATATGGGTGGTAGATGGGTGTAAATGGGTGACAGGAGGTGTAGGGGTTGAAAGAGTGGTGTACATTGGTGACGGAGAGGTGTTGGGGTGTAGAGGAGTGTATGTGGGTGACAGAGGAGCGCAGAGTAGTATACATGGATAACAGAGGGGTGTAGGGGATGTGCATTGGTGATAGAGGGGTGTAGAGGAGTGTACATGGGTGACAGAGGAGTGTAGAGGAGTGTACATGGGTGACAGAGGGATGTAGAGGAGTGTAGAGGAGTGTACATAGGCCTACATTACCGATACATGATTAACGTTTGTATATGATATCAAAAATAAATTTGATAAAATATTTTATGAAAATATACATTATATTTTAAGTTAAAAAAAATCACCTGGATCCCAATGTGTTCCATGTTTTTTTTTTTGTTCCTCTTTCCACTCCTTTTTCCATAATTCCTGAGATCAGTAGTTCTGGCCCTAGAGTGTTATATATATTAGCATCTGTAGCATGTATCAGGAACATGTTATCATTCCTGTGTTTTTTTTTTACAGAGGACTGATGCCCGGTGAAAAGGTGAACGTGACATATACCCTCGTCAGCTGCAAGAAAGGAACCACGAAACAGGTAATTAATATTTATATTAATTACTGATAACAATCAGGCTAGATGTAAAATCTAGACCTGCAGAGATGTCATAGTCTTTCCGATATACATGATGATATATATGTTATTAAGAAGCATATCGTCTATGGACAGCTTTATATATAACACAACCATATCTCAGGAACAGAGATTAGGAACATTTATGATCCTTATTCTCTGATTTTTATTTGTAGGAATCCCCTTTTTTAATATATAGTAGAAGTTCACTTTACACCAGTGTTTCCCAACCTTTTTCGCCTCGGGGCACCCCTCGGAAAAAACAATTTTTGCGGGGAACCCCTACCAAAGTTGACGAGCAAAAAGGTAGCAGAAAGGTGTACATGGGTAACTGGTGTGTCGAGGAGTGTACATGGGTGGCAGAGTGGTTTAGAGGAGTGTACATGGGTGATAGATGGGTGTATATGGGTGACAGGGGGCATAGGGGGTGACAGAGGGGTGTACATGGGTGACAGAAAGGTGTTGGTGGTGTAGAGGAGTGTACATGGGTGATAGAGGAGCGTAGAGGAGTGTACATGGGTAACATAGGAGTGCACATGAGTCTCAGAGGGGTGCAGAGGAATCTACATGGGTGACAGAGGAGTGTAGAGGAGTGTACATGGGTGATAGGGGGGCGTAGGGGGTAAAAAGAGGGGTGTACGGGGTGATAGATGGGTGTACATAGGTGACAGAGGGATTTTGGGGGTGTAGAGGAGTGTACATGTGTGGCAGAGTAATTTAAAGGAGTGTACATGGGTGATAGATGGGTGTATATGGGTGAAAGCTGGCGTAGGGGGTGACAGAGTGGTGTACATTGGTGACAGAGAGGTGTTGTTGGTGTAGAGGAGTGTACATGGGTGTCAGAGGGGTGTAGAGGTGTGTACATGGGTGACAGAGGAGCGTAGAGGAGTGAAAATTGGTAACAGAGGAGTGTACATAGGTGATAGGGGTGGCGTAAGGGGTGACAGAGGGGTGTACATAGGTGACAGGGATGTTGGGGGTGTAGAGGAGTGTACATGGGTGGCAGAGTGGTTTAAAGGAGTGCATATGGGTGGTAGATGGGTGTAAATGGGTGACAGGAGGTGTAGGGGTTGACAGAGTGGTGTACATTGGTGACGGAGAGGTGTTGGGGTGTAGAGGAGTGTATGTGGGTGACAGAGGAGCGCAGAGTAGTATACATGGATAACAGAGGGGTGTAGGGGTGTGCATTGGTGATAGAGGGGTGTAGAGTAGTGTACATGGGTGACAAAGGAGCGTAGAGGAGTGTAAATGGGTGACAGAGGAGTGTACATGGGTGAAAGAGAGGTGTTGGGTGTGTAGAGGAGTGTACATGGGTGATAGAGGAGCGTAGAGGAGTGTACATGGTAACTGAGGAGTGGTGTCAGAGGGGTGTAGAGGAGTGTACATGGGTGACAGAGGATCGTAGAGTAGTGTACATGGGTGACAGGGGGACGTAGGGGGTGAAAGAGGGGTGTACGGGGTGATAGAAGGGTGTACATAGGTGACAGAGGTGTGTTGGGGGTGTAGAGATGTGTACTTGGGTGGCAGAGTGGTTTAGAGGAGTGTATATGAGTGATACATGGGTGTAAATGGGGGAAAGGGGGCGTAGGGGGTGACAGTGTGGTGTACATTGGTGACAGAGAGGTGTTGGGGGTGTAGAGGAGTGTACGTGGGTGGCAGAGGAGCGCAGAGTAGTATACATGGATAACAGAAGGGTGTAGGGGTGTACATTGGTGATAGAAGGGTGTAGAGGAGTGTACATGGGTGACGGAGGAGCTTAGAGGAGTGTAAATGGGTAACAGATGGGTGTAGAGGGGTGTACATGGGTGACAGAGCGGTGTAGAGGAGTGTACATGGGTGACAGAGGGGTGTAGAGGAGTGTACATGGGTGACAGAGGGGTGTAGAGGAGTGTACATGGGTGACAGAGGGGTGTAGAGGAGTGTACATGGGTAACAGAGTAGTGAAGAGGAGTGTACAGAGGCCTACATTACCATTACTTGATTAACTGTTGTATATTATGTGTGAAGGCTAACGCAGTTAGCCTGTATTTGTGAGAGGGGGCTGGGTTAATCACTATAAGAACCCGCGGTGCCCCTAGCACAGTACGCCGCGGTTTGTTCACGTGATGAGAGGTCAGCTGACACACCAGTCAGCTGACTGGAAGCTGTTTCCAGCGGTGCGGTGCGGTACGGGTAAGTGGCTAGGTTTGCGGTTTCTCCGCAACCACCTCTCCGGAGGTAAGCCGGAGTCCGGGGGTGTACCCTCGGCCAGGCCCCGGCCCCGGTTTCAATAACAGCGGGACACGTGGCCCGTTCTCTTCCTCCGGCTGGTCTGGCACGGCCCCTCCGGCAGTGGGACCTGTGACGGGGGCATGCTGCTGCTATTGTCTTGGGATGGCTGCGCGAGTCCTCACTCCCCCACGAACCCCCGTGGCAGTACGGTACCGGCATTTCTACAGCCGGGTCGGTGCTGTCACCTTAGGGTTTTCTGCCAGGGTACTGGCCCCTGTTTGTGGTATCTGGGAGCTTATAGGCTATCATCATACCCCTGCCACCTGTCATGGTTATGTAGGGTATATTGTGTGTGTCGGTTACCGGGTTCATCCACAACGGGGGGAGGGGGGGGGGGGTTTAGTCACATGCCGGCACGTTCTCTGGCTGCTCAGCTCTGCATTTTACTACAAGGGGTTAATTATATGACGGCACGTTCTCTGGCTGCTCAGCTCTGCATTTTACTACAAGGGGTTAATTATATGACGGTACGATTCTCTGGTTGCTCAGCTCTGCATTTTACTACAAGGGGTTAATTATATGCCGACACGTTCTCTGGCTGCTCAGCTCTGCATTTTACTATAAGGGGTTATTATATGCCAGCACGCTCTCGACTGCTCCGCTCGTGGCATTACAGTAAGGGATATTAAAAAAAAAAAGGTTATTCCACTCATTACTTCCACACATACGGTCAGATAGTTATGCCGAGCACACGATTCATTTTCTACACATACGGTCATGTAGTTGTTGGTGTTCACGCTCTTATAATTTATTCCTCATACATGGTCGTAAAGTTGGTCTGTGCAGGCTCAAAAAAAAAAATAATAATAAAATTTTTTTTTTCTTTGTTCCTATAATTATTCTACGCATACAACTATATAATCGGTTCCTTGCACACGCCCCCTTAATTTGCTCCATGTATATGATTATATATGTATATATACGTACACGTTTTAGTTTATTCAAGGTTTACGACACGGCCCTCCTGATCACAAGGAGGGTGTTTCATGTGTTTGTCAATGCACATGCACTTGTAGCATTGGTGCAGTTCAGGCGCATGTAGTATGGGCGCTGGTAATTCTGTACATGCACTCATCGTATTTGTACGATTCATGCGCTCGCGCACGTTGATTACGCTCATGGCATTTTTCTGTTTACTCGTTCGTAGCATTTGTGCCTTACACACGCTTGGGGGATTTAGGCCTTACAGGTGCTTGTGGGATTCATGCCTTTCACGCTTGTGGGGTTTATACCGTACACACGCTTGTGGGGTTTATACCGTACACTCGCTTGTTGGTTTCATGTTGTACACATGCTTGTTGGGTTTATACTGTACACTCTGTTGTAGCGTTTGTGCTGTACACACGGTTGTAGCACTTGTGCCGTGCACACCCTTGTAGTGTTTGTGCTGTATACACGCCTGTACATGCTTGTAGGATTCATGCTGTACACACGCTTGTAATGTTTATACTGTACACACGCTTTCACATGCTTGTTGGATTTATACTATACACACGCTTGTAGGATTTATGCTGTACGCACGCTTGTAGGGTTTATACTGTTCACACGCTTGCACATGCTTGTTGGATTTATACTGTACACACGCTTGTTGAATTTATACTGTACACACTTGTAGGATTTATGCTGTACGCACGCTTGTAGGGTTTATACTGTACACACGCTTGTACATGCTTGTTGGAGTTATACTGTACACATGCTTGTTGGATTTATACCGTACACACGCTTGTAGGATTTATGCTGTACACACGGTGGTAGCGTTTATACTGTACACTCGTTTGTTGGATTTATACTGTACACACTTGTAGGATTTATGCTGTACACTCGCTCATAGGATTCATACTGTACAAACGCTTGCACACACTCGTAGGATCCATACTGTGCACGCATTTGTTGGATTAAACTGTGCACGCTGGTACGTGCGTGTGGGGTTTGTGCTGCACGCGCGCTTGTAGGATATATTCTGTGCACGCGCTCGTGGGGTTCATAATGTACACACGCTTATATCACACGCTTGTAGGATTTATACTGTATACAGGCTTGTAGGATCATCCTGCACACGTGCTTGTAGGATTTATTCTGCACACGCGCTCGTAGGATTTGTGCGGTACACGTTCGTAGGATTTGTACTGTACACACGCTCGTAGGAATTATACTGTACACATGCTTGCAGGATTTTTACTGTACACACGCTTGTAGGATTTATATTGTACACACGCTCGTAAGGTTTTTGCACTGTACACGCTCGTAGGATTTGTTCAGTACGTGCCCTTGTAGGATATATACTGTACACTCGCTTGTAGGAATTATGATGTACACACGCTCGTAGGAGTTACACTGTACACACGCTCATATGGTTTTGTACTGTTCACACGCTCGTAGGGTTTATACAGTACACGCTTGTAGGATACGTACTGTGCACTCGCTTGTAGGATTTATACACGCTCGTAGGATTTATGCTGTACGTAGGATCTATACAGTACATGCGCTCGTAGGCTTTATACAGTACACGCGCTCGTAGGATTCGTGCTGTACACGGGCTCGTAGGATTTGTGCTGCACACTCGCTCGTAGGAATTATACTGTGCAGGCTCGTAGGGTTGTATTGTACATGTGCTCATGAGAACCATGCTGTTCATGTGCTCGTGGCATACGTCTTGTACATGCGCTTCCGGTGCTTGTGCTTGTGGCATTTGTGCCACACGTGTGCTCGTACAGCGCATGTAGTGTTGTTCTGTGCATGGGTACGTGGTCATAGAATTACTGCATGCATGTATTGTTTATCGGTTGTCATTGGCCATACACACATGCAGTTTGGTTGTGCATTTGCGCATATAGTTGGCCTGAGTATAGGTTCATCAAGTTTGTTGGTTGAGTCACTCATAGCTGTTAGACGGCACAGTTCTATACACATGCACATAGTTGTTCCGTACATATCTGTGTATAGTGGGGCCGGGCTTACATATATAGGTTGTTCTATGCGTTCGTGTACGCACATTTAATTCATTCGGTCTATACGCTCAGGGTTTCCGTGCATGCTCTCATATAGTCTGTCCTGTGCATATGCTCATCCAGTTGGTTTGGACAGTTGCCCAGTTTGTTAGAGGCCATATAGTTTTGTGCATACGCTCATATAACTTGTTCTGGGTGTTCGCTTATGCAGTTCGTTCTGTGCATGTAGTTCGCTTATGCATACAGGTCATTCGGTGAACACGTGCAGTGGTTCGGCCATACGTCCGTATGGTTCTTTCTCTGCACACGCACATACAATTTGATCGGTGCATACGCTCACATAATTGTTAGGTGCTCACATAGTGTGTTCCGTACATACCAACATATAGTTTGTTCCCTGCATGTTCACATAGTTCGTTTGTGCATATGCCCGTATAGCTTGTTCTTTACGGTCATAGACTCATGCTGTGCATACGCGCACACAGTTTGTTCTCGGCATGCTCACTTAGTTCTATACATATGCGCATAGTGGTTTCGGCAAACGCTTACTTAGTTAGTCCATGCAGACACACTCATAGTTTGTTCTGGCATACGTTCACTCAGTTAGTCCTGTGCATTTGCGCAAATAGTTTGTTCTGTGCTTACGCTTATGTAGTTGCCAAGCGCACTCGCTCATAAAGTCTTGTGCATTCACTTACTTAGTCTGTTCCATGGACTTGCTCTGGTAATCGGTTAAGATGTTCAGTGTTTCTGCTAGTAGTTATTGTTATGTACATATTTGATAGTTTGGTGCATACACTCGCTCGTGTAGTTCATTCCAGCTCACATTCATATAGTTTGTGCGGCACAGGCTCTCATATAGTTTGGTCGGTGTATACGGTCAAGGTGTCTGGTTTGGACATGTGGTCTGGGTGTTATTGATGAACACATGGTCTGGTTGGTTTGCCGGGTCCACGTTCAGTGTCATGTGCAGCATATGTGCCAAGGAGTTATGCTTGGTATATGCTTACGGTATTCATACTCGGTACATGTTCATATACATTCAGCACATACGTTACTTTGGTTGAGGTTTTCAATTTTGGATTGACCAGTCACGTCTACAGGTCGGTCCGGATGCAACCTGTCACGGCTTCAGGTTGGCGACAGTGTCATCACATACGTTGTGTTTAGGTAGCAGTTGGGTCAGGCTACAGGTATAGCTTTTTTTCCGGATGCCACGTATATACGTCAATCGTGGTTGCGACCTGTCGCGGCTTGGTGGTGATGCTTTTAGTTTTATAGTTAATTGGGTTTTCAGACCTGTTACGTCTACAGGTCGGTTCAGTTACTACTCGACACGGCTTCGGGTTGACGACAATGTTATGTGTTTTCACAAGTTCATTTAGCATCGGGGGCCACGTATATACGTCAATCATGGTTACGACCTGTCGCGGCTTGGCGGTGATACTTTTGGTTTCATAGTTAATTGAGTTTTCAGACCTGTCACGTCTACAGGTCGATTCAGTTACTACTCGACACGGCTTCGGGTTGACGACAATGTTATGTGTTTTCTCAAGGTCATTTAGCATCAGGGTCATACATATAGCTTGGTTTCAGTTGAAGTTTTGGCTGTCTTAGCTTCAGGTTGATCATTATTTTGGTTATACGTTGGTTGAGTGTCATGATCAGGCTTGCCGCATGAGTGGTGTCATCACCTGTCATGTCCACAGGTCGGTTACAGTTACAACTTAACACGGTTTTAGGTTGACGACTAGGCAGTTATGTTTTATGTACATATGCACTTGGGATTATGCATACGGTCAGGGTTTGGTTTGTAGCATGTACTCGGAGGAGCTTACACACACACACTTTACTTTCCTACTTGGTTTTATTGGGTTTTTGCCACTCTTCTCTTCATCTAGCACGATTAAGTCATACCTAGCGGTGGTTCAGCTCCACATCTCATTGGCACATTCCGACATGGCCTCCTTGTTTCATTCGATACAGTTAAAGCGGCGCTGAAAGGTGCGCTAAGGATCCAAGCCTTCTTCCCGTCAGCCTTTGTCGGCCGACTCGTTCAGACAGTTAGTAGATGTTCTAGACAGGACCCTCGTTCAGCTACAAAGATAGTCTGTGTTGGAAAGCAGCTTTGTTTCTGGGTTACTATGGCTTCCTCAGACCTGGTGAGTTCTCTAGTAAAACATAAAATGATATTTGTTGGAGACTGAGCCAACTGATATGGAATTCCGATCACTATTAGCTTGAGTTGAGCGCTACTAAAACATCGTTACCCGGGCAAGTCGTTACCATCTGCTGCTTTTCCACATTTCATTTCATAGGTAGTGCCCGGTTCGGCTGCTACGTGACCTGTTGTTCACACGCCAGGGAGCCAGTAGGTCGCAGCCGTTATTATTATTCTGAGGTTTTGCTCTCACCACTCCGCAATTTGTTAAAGTACGCATTTTAGTGATAGGCTGTGGGGGGTGACTCGGCTGTGATATCTGGACACCCCCTTCGCATCGGTGCCACCTCATCAGCATCACGTCAGGGGATGCCAGCCCGTGTGATTCGTAATTTGAGTCGCTGAAATCTAGCTCATACATGCGCCCATCCCCTATCCAAAGTCTGGAAGGTCCCATGCTTTCCAGTTTCTGGTTCTGTAATGTTGTCTTATTTCATAAAGCGTTTTTGTTTCAAATATTGAAGTTTTGCCCTCTATTTTATTCAGGTGTACCTACACGCGGCAGTATATGGCAAAACTCAGACTGCCTGTTAGCTGGTATATCAGTGGTTAGGCTGTTAGGTAGGTACGCTACGCATTTGAGCCACCGATCACAAGTGTGAAGGCTAACGCAGTTAGCCTGTATTTGTGAGAGGGTGCGGGGTTAATCACTATAAGAACCCGCGGTGCCCCTAGCACAGTACGCCGCGGGTTCTTCACGTCCCACCCAACCCCCCCCCCTCGTTTAAAAAATTAATTTAATCTCTTAAGAGTCTTATTCTATTTAAACAAACAGGATCTGCTCCCCCAGTATAAATGCACAACCGCATTTGGGGTTGAGCACTTCCAGCCATTTGAGACCACGTTTTTTGTTGTTTGTTTAAATTTTATATTTTGAGGTGTGTAAACTCCAACATTAATGCGCCTTGAATATCTACAAGGCAGCATTAAGGTAGCACCTGTGAGGCCAGGCACCCATATTAGCCAACTCAGGTGGGGCTTGCAGCTTGCCTCCCTCCTCCCATTGCATGTGTGCTCAGTCACGCTGGAGGGTATCTGGAAGGAAGTTGTGAGTCAACCGAATGCTGCCGTAATTGCCCACTGGCCCCTGTTCTGCTTATCAAGCACAGGTAGGATTAGCGTTAGGTCTCGCACCAATTTGAGAAACCTTGGCGTTGGTGTGCGGGCTCTGGTGTGTCCTTCATATAAGGATACACTGGCGAATGTCTCAATTTTAACATCAGTGTTGAGGGATAGCCAATGTATTGTTTACATCTACCACAGTAGTGCACCCATATTCCTGTATTGGAGTCTTATTCTATCTAAGGTATGCCCTCTATTTTATTCAGGTGTACCTACACGCGGCAGTATATGACACAACTCAGACTGCCTGTTAGTTAGTATATCAGTGGTTAGGCTGTTAGGTAGGTACGCTACGCATTTGAGCCACCGATCACAAATAAAACATTTAGATAAAATATTTTGCAAAAATATACATTATATTTTAATTTCCTTTTTCCACTCCTTTTTCCATAATTCCTGAGATAAGTAGTTCTGGCCCTAGAGTGTTATATATATAAGCGTCTGTAGCATGTATCAGGAACATGTTATCATACCTGTGTCTTTTTTACAGAGGACTGATGCCCGGTGAAAAGGTGAACATGACATATACCCCCGTCAGCTGCAAGAAAGGAACCACGAAACAGGTAATTAATATTTATATTAATTACTGATAACAATCAGGCTAGATGTAAAATCTAGACCTGCAGACATGACATAGTCTTTCCCGTATACATGAAGATATATGTGTTTTTAATAAGTATATCGTCTATGGACAGCTTTATATATAACACAACCATATCTCAGGTACAGAGATTAGGAACATTCCAAAGTTGACGAGTAAAAAGGTAGCAGAAAGGTGAACATGGGTAACAGGAGTGTCGAGGAGTGTACATGGGTGATAGATGGATGTACATGGGTGACAGTGGGAGTAGGGAGTGACAGAGGGGTGTACATGGGTGACAGAGAGGTGTTGGGTGTGTAGAGGAATGTACATGGGTGATAGTGGAGCGTAGAGGAGTGTACATGGTAACAGAGGAGTGGTGTCAGAGGGGTGTAGAGGAGTGTACATGGGTGACAGAGGATCGTAGAGTAGTGTACATGGGTGACAGGGGGACGTAGAGGGTGAAAGAGGGGTAAACGGGGTGATAGAAGGGTGTACATAGGTGACAGAGGTGTGTTGGGGGTGTAGAGATGTGTACTTGGGTGGCAGAGTGGTTTAGAGGAGTGTATATGAGTGATAGATGGGTGTAAATGGGTGAAAGGCGGCTTAGGGGGTGACAGAGTGGTGTACATTGGTGACAGAGAGGTGTTGGGGGTGTAGAGAAGTGTACGTGGGTGACAGAGGAGCGCAGAGTAGTATACATGGATAACAGAAGGGTGTAGGGGTGTACATTGGTGATAGAGGGGTGTAGAGGAGTGTACATGGGTGACAGAGGAGTGTAGAGGAGTGTAAATGGGTAACAGATGGGTGTAGATGGGTGTACATGGTTGAAAGAGGGGTGTAGAGGAGTGTACATGGGTGACAGAGGGGTGTAGAGGAGTGTACATGGGTGACAGAGCGGTGTAGAGGAGTGTACATGGGTGACAGAGGGGTGTAGAGGAGTGTACATGGGTGACAGAGGGGTGTAGAGGAGTGTACATGGGTAACAGAGGAGTGTACAGAGGCCTACATTACCATTACTTGATTAACAGTTGTATATTATATAAAACATTTAGATAAAATATTTTACAAAAATATACATTATATTTTAAGTTCCTTTTTTCACTCCTTTTTCCATAATTCCTGAGTTAAGTAGTTCTGGCCCTAGAGTGTTATATATATATTAGCGTCTGTAGCATGTATCAGGAACATGTTATCATACCTGTGTCTTTTTTTACAGATGACTGATGCCCGGTAAAAAGGTGAACGTGACATATTCCCCCGTCAGCTGCAAGAAAGGAACCACGAAACAGGTAATTTATATTTATATTAATTACTGATAACAATCAGGCTAGATGTAAAATCTAGACCTGCAGACATGTCATAGTCTTTCCCGTATATATGAAGATATATGTGTTTTTAATAAGTATATCGTCTATGGACAGCTTTATATATAACACAACCATATCTCAGGTACAGAAATTAGGAACATTCCAAAGTTGACGAGTAAAAAGGTAGCAGAAAGGGGAACATTGGTAACAGCAGTGTCGAGGAGTGTACTTGGGTGGCAGAGTGGTTTAGAGGAGTGTACATGGGTGATAGATGGGTGTACATGGGTGACAGGGGGCATAGGGGGTGACAGAGGGGTGTACATGGGTGACAGAGGTGTTGGGTGTGTAGAGGAGTGTACATGGGTAATAGGGGAGCATAGAGGAGTGTACATGGTAACAGAGGAGTGTTGAGGAGTGTACAAGGGTGTCAGAGGGGTGTAGAGGAGTGTACATGGGTGACAGAGAGGCGTAGAGGAGTGTACATGGGTAACAGAGGAGTGTACATGGATGACAGGGGGACGTAGGGGGTGAAAGAGGGGAGTACGGGGTGATAGAGGGGTGTACATAGGTGACAGAGGGGTGTTGGGGGTGTAGAGGTGTGTACATGGGTGGCAGAGTGATTCAGAGGAGTGTATATGAGTGATAGATGGGTGTAAATGGGTGAAAGGGGGCGTAGGGGGTGACAGAGTGGTGTACATTGGTGACAGAGAGGTGTTGGGGGTGTAGAGGAGTGTACGTGGGTGACAGAGGAGCTTAGAGGAGTGTAAATGGGTAACAGATGGGTGTAGAGGGGTGTACATGGGTCACAGAGCGGTGTAGAGGAGTGTACATGGGTGACAGAGGGGTGTAGAGGAGTGTACATGGGTGACAGAGGGGTGTAGAGGAGTGTACATGGGTGACAGAGGGGTGTAGAGGAGTGTACATGGGTAATAGAGGAGTGAAGAGGAGTGTACAGAGTCCTACATTACCATTACTTGATTAACTGTTGTATATTATATAAAACATTTAGATAAAATATTTTACAAAAATATACATTATATTTTAAGTTCCTTTTTCTACTCCTTTTTCCATAATTCCTGAGATAAGTAGTTCTGGCCCTAGAGTGTTATATATATTAGCGTTAGTAGCATGTATCAGGAACATGTTATCATACCTGTGTCTTTTTTACAGAGGACTGATGCCCGGTGAAAAGGTGAACGTGTCATATACCCCCGTCAGCTGCAAGAAAGAAACCACGAAACAGGTAATTAATATTTATATTAATTACTGATAACAATCAGGCTAGATGTAAAATCTAGACCTGCAGACATGTCATAGTCTTTCCCGTATACATGAAGATATATGTGTTTTTAATAAGTATATCGTCTATGGACAGCTTTATATATAACACAACCATATCTCAGGTACAGAGATTAGGAACATTCCAAAGTTGACGAGTAAAAAGGTAGCAGAAAGGTGAACATGGGTAACAGGAGTGTCGAGGAGTGTACATGGGTGATAGATGGGTGTACATGAGTGACAGTGGGCGTAGGGAGTAACAAAGGGGTGTACATGGGTGACAGAGAAGTGTTGGGTGTGTAGAAAAGGGTACATGGGTGATAGAGGAGCGTAGAGGAGTGTACATGGTAACAGAGGAGTGGTGTCATAGGGGTGTAGAGGAGTGTACATGGGTGACAGAGGATCGTAGAGTAGTGTACATGGGTGACAAGGGGACGTAGGGGGTGAAAGAGGGGTGTACGGGGTGATAGAGGGGTGTACATAGGTGACAGAGGGGTGTTGGGGGTGTAGAGGTGTGTACATGGGTGGCAGAGTGGTTCAGAGGAGTGTATATGAGTGATAGATGGGTGTAAATGGGTGAAAGGGGGGCGTAGGGGGTGACAGAGTGGTGTACATTGGTGACAGAGAGGTGTTGGGGGTGTAGAGGAGTGTACTTGGGTGACAGAGGATCGCAGAGTAGTATACATGGATAACAGAAGGGTGTAGGGGTGTACATTGGTGATAGAGGGGTGTAGAGGAGTGTACATGGGTGACGGAGGAGTGTAGAGGAGTGTAAATGGGTAAGAGATGGGTGTAGAGGAGTGTACATGGGTGACAGAGGGGTGTAGAGGAGTGTACATGGGTGACAGAGGGGTGTAGAGGAGTGTACATGGGTGACAGAGGGGTGTAGAGGAGTGTACATGGGTGACAGAGGGGTGTAGAGGAGTGTACATGGGTAACAGAGGAGTGTACATGGATGACAGGGGGACGTAGGGGGTGAAAGAGGGGAGTACGGGGTGATAGAGGGGTGTACATAGGTGACAGAGGGGTGTTGGGGGTGTAGAGGTGTGTACATGGGTGGCAGAGTGATTCAGAGGAGTGTATATGAGTGATAGATGGGTGTAAATGGGTGAAAGGGGGCGTAGGGGGTGACAGAGTGGTGTACATTGGTGACAGAGAGGTGTTGGGGGTGTAGAGGAGTGTACGTGGGTGACAGAGGAGCTTAGAGGAGTGTAAATGGGTAACAGATGGGTGTAGAGGGGTGTACATGGGTCACAGAGCGGTGTAGAGGAGTGTACATGGGTGACAGAGGGGTGTAGAGGAGTGTACATGGGTGACAGAGGGGTGTAGAGGAGTGTACATGGGTGACAGAGGGGTGTAGAGGAGTGTACATGGGTAATAGAGGAGTGAAGAGGAGTGTACAGAGTCCTACATTACCATTACTTGATTAACTGTTGTATATTATATAAAACATTTAGATAAAATATTTTACAAAAATTTACATTATATTTTAAGTTCCTTTTTCTACTCCTTTTTCCATAATTCCTGAGATAAGTAGTTCTGGCCCTAGAGTGTTATATATATTAGCGTTAGTAGCATGTATCAGGAACATGTTATCATACCTGTGTCTTTTTTACAGAGGACTGATGCCCGGTGAAAAGGTGAACGTGTCATATACCCCCGTCAGCTGCAAGAAAGAAACCACGAAACAGGTAATTAATATTTATATTAATTACTGATAACAATCAGGCTAGATGTAAAATCTAGACCTGCAGACATGTCATAGTCTTTCCCGTATACATGAAGATATATGTGTTTTTAATAAGTATATCGTCTATGGACAGCTTTATATATAACACAACCATATCTCAGGTACAGAGATTAGGAACATTCCAAAGTTGACGAGTAAAAAGGTAGCAGAAAGGTGAACATGGGTAACAGGAGTGTCGAGGAGTGTACATGGGTGATAGATGGGTGTACATGAGTGACAGTGGGCGTAGGGAGTAACAAAGGGGTGTACATGGGTGACAGAGAAGTGTTGGGTGTGTAGAAAAGGGTACATGGGTGATAGAGGAGCGTAGAGGAGTGTACATGGTAACAGAGGAGTGGTGTCATAGGGGTGTAGAGGAGTGTACATGGGTGACAGAGGATCGTAGAGTAGTGTACATGGGTGACAAGGGGACGTAGGGGGTGAAAGAGGGGTGTACGGGGTGATAGAGGGGTGTACATAGGTGACAGAGGGGTGTTGGGGGTGTAGAGGTGTGTACATGGGTGGCAGAGTGGTTCAGAGGAGTGTATATGAGTGATAGATGGGTGTAAATGGGTGAAAGGGGGGCGTAGGGGGTGACAGAGTGGTGTACATTGGTGACAGAGAGGTGTTGGGGGTGTAGAGGAGTGTACTTGGGTGACAGAGGATCGCAGAGTAGTATACATGGATAACAGAAGGGTGTAGGGGTGTACATTGGTGATAGAGGGGTGTAGAGGAGTGTACATGGGTGACGGAGGAGTGTAGAGGAGTGTAAATGGGTAAGAGATGGGTGTAGAGGAGTGTACATGGGTGACAGAGGGGTGTAGAGGAGTGTACATGGGTGACAGAGGGGTGTAGAGGAGTGTACATGGGTGACAGAGGGGTGTAGAGGAGTGTACATGGGTGACAGAGGGGTGTAGAGGAGTGTACATGGGTAACAGAGGAGTGTACATGGATGACAGGGGGACGTAGGGGGTGAAAGAGGGGAGTACGGGGTGATAGAGGGGTGTACATAGGTGACAGAGGGGTGTTGGGGGTGTAGAGGTGTGTACATGGGTGGCAGAGTGATTCAGAGGAGTGTATATGAGTGATAGATGGGTGTAAATGGGTGAAAGGGGGCGTAGGGGGTGACAGAGTGGTGTACATTGGTGACAGAGAGGTGTTGGGGGTGTAGAGGAGTGTACGTGGGTGACAGAGGAGCTTAGAGGAGTGTAAATGGGTAACAGATGGGTGTAGAGGGGTGTACATGGGTCACAGAGCGGTGTAGAGGAGTGTACATGGGTGACAGAGGGGTGTAGAGGAGTGTACATGGGTGACAGAGGGGTGTAGAGGAGTGTACATGGGTGACAGAGGGGTGTAGAGGAGTGTACATGGGTAATAGAGGAGTGAAGAGGAGTGTACAGAGTCCTACATTACCATTACTTGATTAACTGTTGTATATTATATAAAACATTTAGATAAAATATTTTACAAAAATATACATTATATTTTAAGTTCCTTTTTCTACTCCTTTTTCCATAATTCCTGAGATAAGTAGTTCTGGCCCTAGAGTGTTATATATATTAGCGTTAGTAGCATGTATCAGGAACATGTTATCATACCTGTGTCTTTTTTACAGAGGACTGATGCCCGGTGAAAAGGTGAACGTGTCATATACCCCCGTCAGCTGCAAGAAAGAAACCACGAAACAGGTAATTAATATTTATATTAATTACTGATAACAATCAGGCTAGATGTAAAATCTAGACCTGCAGACATGTCATAGTCTTTCCCGTATACATGAAGATATATGTGTTTTTAATAAGTATATCGTCTATGGACAGCTTTATATATAACACAACCATATCTCAGGTACAGAGATTAGGAACATTCCAAAGTTGACGAGTAAAAAGGTAGCAGAAAGGTGAACATGGGTAACAGGAGTGTCGAGGAGTGTACATGGGTGATAGATGGGTGTACATGAGTGACAGTGGGCGTAGGGAGTAACAAAGGGGTGTACATGGGTGACAGAGAAGTGTTGGGTGTGTAGAAAAGGGTACATGGGTGATAGAGGAGCGTAGAGGAGTGTACATGGTAACAGAGGAGTGGTGTCATAGGGGTGTAGAGGAGTGTACATGGGTGACAGAGGATCGTAGAGTAGTGTACATGGGTGACAAGGGGACGTAGGGGGTGAAAGAGGGGTGTACGGGGTGATAGAGGGGTGTACATAGGTGACAGAGGGGTGTTGGGGGTGTAGAGGTGTGTACATGGGTGGCAGAGTGGTTCAGAGGAGTGTATATGAGTGATAGATGGGTGTAAATGGGTGAAAGGGGGGCGTAGGGGGTGACAGAGTGGTGTACATTGGTGACAGAGAGGTGTTGGGGGTGTAGAGGAGTGTACTTGGGTGACAGAGGATCGCAGAGTAGTATACATGGATAACAGAAGGGTGTAGGGGTGTACATTGGTGATAGAGGGGTGTAGAGGAGTGTACATGGGTGACGGAGGAGTGTAGAGGAGTGTAAATGGGTAAGAGATGGGTGTAGAGGAGTGTACATGGGTGACAGAGGGGTGTAGAGGAGTGTACATGGGTGACAGAGGGGTGTAGAGGAGTGTACATGGGTGACAGAGGGGTGTAGAGGAGTGTACATGGGTGACAGAGGGGTGTAGATGAGTGTACATGGGTAACAGAGGAGTGTAGAGGAGTGTACAGAGGCCTACATTACCATTACTTGATTAACTGTTGTATATTATATAAAACATTTAGATAAAATATTTTACAAAAATATACATTATATTTTAAGTTCCTTTTTCCACTCCTTTTTCCATAATTCCTGAGTTAAGTAGTTCTGGCCCTAGAGTGTTATATATATTAGCGTCTGTAGCATGTATCAGGAACATGTTATCATACCTGTGTCTTTTTTTTCAGATGACTGATGCCCGCCATATACCCCCGTCAGCTGCAAGAAAGGAACCACGAAACAGGTAATTAATATTTATATTAATTACTGATAACAATCAGGCTAGATGTAAAATCTAGACCTGCAGACATGTCATAGTCTTTCCCGTATATATGAAGATATATGTGTTTTTAATAAGTATATCGTCTATGGACAGCTTTATATATAACACAACCATATCTCAGGTACAGAGATTAGGAACATTCCAAAGTTGACGAGTAAAAAGGTAGCAGAAAGTGGAACATTGGTAACAGCAGTGTCGAGGAGTGTACATGAGTGGCAGAGTGGCTTAGAGGAGTGTACATGGGTGATAGATGGGTGTACATGGGTGACAGGGGGCGTAGGGGGTGACAGAGGGGTGTACATGGGTGACAGAGGTGTTGGGTGTGTAGAGGAGTGTACATGGGTAATAGGGGAGCATAGAGGAGTGTACATGGTAACAGAGGAGTGTAGAGGAGTGTACATGGGTGTCAGAGGGGTGTAGAGGAGTGTACATGGGTGACAGAGGAGCGTAGAGGAGTGTACATGGGTAACAGAGGAGTGTACATGGGTGACAGGGGGACCTAGGGGGTGAAAGAGGGGAGTACGGGGTGATAGAGGGGTGTACATAGGTGACAGAGGGGTGTTGGGGGTTTAGAGGTGTGTACATGGGTGGCAGAGTGGTTCAGAGGAGTGTATATGAGTGATAGATGGGTGTAAATGGGTGAAAGGGGGCTTAGGGGGTGACAGAGTGGTGTACATTGGCGACAGAGAGGTGTTGGGGGTGTAGAGGAGTGTACGTGGGTGACAGAGGAGCGCAGAGTAGTATCCATGGATAACAGAAGGGTGTAGGGGTGTACATTGGTGATAGAGGGGTGTAGAGGAGTGTACATGGGTGACGGAGGAGCTTAGAGGAGTGTAAATGGGTAACAGATGGGTGTAGAGGGGTGTACATGGGTGACAGAGCGGTGTAGAGGAGTGTACATGGGTGACAGAGGGGTGTTGAGGGGTGTAGAGGAGTGTGCATGGGTGACAGAGGGGTGTAGAGGAGTGTACATGGGTAACAGAGGAGTGAAGAGGAGTGTACAGAGGCCTACATTACCATTACTTGATTAACTGTTGTATATTATATAAAACATTTAGATAAAATATATTACAAAAATATACATTATATTTTAAGTTCCTTTTTCCACTCCTTTTTCTATAATTCCTGAGATAAGTAGTTCTGGCCCTAGAGTGTTATATATATTAGCGTCTGTAGCGTGTATCAGGAACATGTTATCATACCTGTGTCTTTTTTACAGAGGACTAATGCCCGGTGAAAAGGTGAACGTGTCATATACCCCTGTCAGCTGCAAGAAAGGAACCACGAAACAGGTAATTAATATTTATATTAATTACTGATAACAATCAGGCTAGATGTAAAATCTAGACCTGCAGACATGTCATAGTCTTTCCCGTATAAATGAAGATATATGTGTTTTTAATAAGTATATCGTCTATGGACAGCTTTATATATAACACAACCATATCTCAGGTACAGAGATTAGGAACATTCCAAAGTTGACGAGTAAAAAGGTAGCAGAAAGGTGAACATGGGTAACAGGAGTGTCGAGGAGTGTACATGGGTGATAGATGGGTGTACATGGGTGACAGTGGGCATGGGGAGTAACAGAGGGGGGAACATGGGTGACAGAGAGATGTTGGGTGTGTAGAGGAGTGTACATGGGTGACAGAGGAGCGCAGAGTAGTATACATGGATAACAGAAGGGTGTAGGGGTGTACATTGGTGATAGAGGGGTGTAGAGGAGTGTACATGGGTGACGGAGGAGCATAGAGGAGTGTAAATGGGTAACAGATGGGTGTAGAGGGGTGTACATGGGTGACAGAACGGTGTCGAGGAGTGTACATGGGTGATAGATGGGTGTACATGGGTGACAGTGGGCGTAGGGAGTAACAGAGGGGTGTACATGGGTGACAGAGAGGTGTTGGGTGTGTAGAGGAGTGTACATGGGTGATAGAGGAGCATAGAGGAGTGTACATGGTAACAGAGGAGTGGTGTCAGAGGGGTGTAGAGGAGTGTACATGGGTGACAGAAGATCGTAGAGTAGTGTACATGGGTGACAAGGGGACGTAGGGGGTGAAAGAGGGGTGTACGGGGTGATAGAGGGGTGTACATAGGTGACAGAGGGGTGTTGGGGGTGTAGAGGTGTGTACGTGGGTGGCAGAGTGGTTCAGAGGAGTGTATATAAGTAATAGATGGGTGTAAATGGGTGAAAGGGGGCGTAGGGGGTGACAGAGTGGTGTACATTGGTGACAGAGAGGTGTTGGGGGTGTAGAGGAGTGTACGTGGGTGACAGAGGAGCGCAGAGTAGTATACATGGATAACAGAAGGGTGTAGGGTGTACATTGGTGATAGAGGGGTGTAGAGGAGCGTACATGGGTGACGGAGGAGCTTAGAGGAGTGTAAATGGGTAACAGATGGGTGTAGAGGGGTGTACATGGGTGACAGAGTGGTGTAGAGGAGTGTACATGGGTGACAGAGGGGTGTAGAGGAGTGTACATGGGTGACAGAGGGGTGTAGAGGAGTGTACATGGGTGACAGAGGATCGTAGAGTAGAGTACATGGGTGATAGGGGGACGTAGGGGGTGAAAGAGGGGTGTACGGGGTGATAGAAGAGTGTACATAGGTGACAGAGGGGTGTTGGGGGTGTAGAGATGTGTACATTGGTGGCAGAGTGGTTTAGAGGAGTGTATATGAGTGATAGATTGGCGTAAATGGGTGAAAGGGGGCATAGGGGGTGACAGGGTGGTGTACATTGGTGACAGAGAGGTGTTGGGGGTGTAGAGGAGTGTACGTGGGTGACAGAGGAGCGCAGAGTAATATACATGGATAACAGAATGGTGTAGGGGTGTACATTGGTGATAGAAGGGTGTAGAGGAGTGTACATGGGTGACGGAGGAGCTTAGAGAAGTGTAAATGGGTAACAGATGGGTGTAGAGGAGTGTACATGGGTGACAGAGCGGTGTAGAGGAGTGTACATGGGTGACAGAGGGGTGTAGAGGACTGTACATGGGTGACAGAGGGACGTAGAAGAGTGTACATGAGTGGCAGAGGGGTGTAGAGGAGTGTACATGGGTAACAGAGGATCGTAGAGTAGTGTACATGGGTGACAGGGGGACGTAGGGGTGAAAGAGGGGTGTACGGGGTGATTGAAGGGTGTACGTAGGTGACAGAGGGGTGTTGGGGGTGTAGAGATGTGTACATGGGTGGCAGAGTGGTTTAGAGGAGTGTATATGAGTGATAGATGGGTGTAAATGGGTGAAAGGGGGCGTAGGGGGTGACAGAGTGGTGTACATTGGTGACAGAGAGGTGTTGGGGGTGTAGAGGAGCGTACGTGGGTGACAGAGGAGCGCAGAGTAGTATACATGGATAACAGAAGGGTGTAGGGGTGTACATTGGTGATAGAGGGGTGTAGAGGAGTGTACATGGGTGACGGAGGAGCTTAGAGGAGTATAAATGGGTAACAGATGGGTGTAGAGGGGTGTACATGGGTGACAGAGTGGTGTAGAGGAGTGTACATGGGTGACAGAGGGGTGTAGAGGAGTGTACATGGGTGACAGAGGGGTGTAGAGGAGTGTACATGGGTGACAGAGGGGTGTAGAGGAGTGTACATGGGTGACAGAGGGGTGTAGAGGAGTGTACATGGGTGACAGAGGATCGTAGAGTAGTGTACATGGGTGACAGGGGGACGTAGGGGGTGAAAGAGGGGAGTACGGGGTGATAAAGGGGTGTACATAGGTGACAGAGGGGTGTTGGGGGTGTAGAGGTGTGTACATGGGTGGCAGAGTGGTTCAGAGGAGTGTATATGAGTGATAGATGGGTGTAAATGGGTGAAAGGGGGCGTAGGGGGTGACAGAGTGATGTACATTGGTGACAGAGAGGTGTTGGGGGTGTAGAGGAGTGTACGTTGGTGACAGAGGAGCGCAGAGTAGTATCCATTAATAACAGAAGGGTGTAGAGGTGTACATTGGTGATAGAGGGGTGTAGAGGAGTGTACATGGGTGACGGAGGAGCTTAGAGGAGTGTAAATGGGTAACAGATGGGTGTAGAGGGGTGTACATGGGTGACAGAGCGGTGTAGAGGAGTGTACATGGGTAACAGAGGGGTGTAGAGGAGTGTACATGGGTGACAGAGGGGTGTAGAGGAGTGTACATGGGTAACAGAGGAGTGTAGAGGAGTGTACAGAGGCCTACATTACCATTACTTGATTAACTGTTGTATATTATATAAAACATTTAGATAAAATATTTTACAAAAATATACATTATATTTTATGTTCCTTTTTCCACTCCTTTTTCCGTAATTCCTGAGATAAGCAGTTCTGGCCCTAGAGTGTTATATATATTAGCGTCTGTAGCATGTATCAGGAACATGTTATCATACCTGTGTCTTTTTTACAGATGACTGAAGCCCGGTGAAAAGATGAACGTGACATATACCCCCGTCAGCTCCAAGAAAGGAACCACGAAACAGGTAATTAATATTTATATTAATTACTGATAACAATCAGGCTAGATGTAAAATCTAGACCTGCAGACATGTCATAGTCTTTCCCGTATATATGAAGATATATGTGTTTTTAATAAGTATATCGTCTATGGACAGCTTTATATATAACACAACCATATCTCAGGTACAGAGATTAGGAACATTCCAAAGTTGACGAGTAAAAAGGTAGCAGAAAGGGAAACATGGGTAACAGGAGTGTCGAGGAGTGTACATGGGTGGCATAGTGGTTTAGAGGAGTGTACATGGGTGATAGATGGGTGTACATGGGTGACAGAGCGGTGTAGAGGAGTGTACATGGGTGACAGAGGGGTGTAGATGAGTGTACATGGGTGACAGAGGGGTGTAGAGGAGTGTACATGGGTGACAGAGGATCGTAGAGTAGTGTACATGGGTGATAGGGGGACGTAGGGGGTGAAAGAGGGGTGTACGGGGTGATAGAAGGGTGTACATAGGTGACAGAGGGGTGTTGGGGGTGTAGAGATGTGTACATTGGTGGCAGAGTGGTTTAGAGGAGTGTATATGAGTGATAGATTGGCGTAAATGGATGAAAGGGGGCGTAGGGGGTGACAGAGTGGTGTACATTGGTGACAGAGAGGTGTTGGGGGTGTAGAGGAGTGTACGTGGGTGACAGAGGAGCGCAGAGTAATATACATGGATAACAGAATGGTGTAGGGGTGTACATTGGTGATAGCAGGGTGTAGAGGAGTGTACATGGGTGACGGAGGAGCTTAGAGGAGTGTAAATGGGTAACAGATGGGTGTAGAGGAGTGTACATGGGTGACAGAGCGGTGTAAAGGAGTGTACATGGGTGACAGAGGGGTGTAGAGGACTGTACATGGGTGACAGAGGGACGTAGAAGAGTGTACATGAGTGACAGAGGGGTGTAGAGGAGTGTACTTGGGTAACAGAGGAGTGTAGAGGAGTGTACAGAGGCCTACATTACCATTACTTGATTAACTGTTGTATATTATATAAAACATTTAGATAAAATATTTTACAAAAATATACATTATATTTTATGTTCCTTTTTCCACTCCTTTTTCCATAATTCCTGAGATAAGCAGTTCTGGCCCTAGAGTGTTATATATATTAGCGTCTGTAGCATGTATCAGGAACATGTTATCATACCTGTGTCTTTTTTACAGATGACTGAAGCCCGGTGAAAAGATGAACGTGACATATACCCCCGTCAGCTCCAAGAAAGGAACCACGAAACAGGTAATTAATATTTATATTAATTACTGATAACAATCAGGCTAGATGTAAAATCTAGACCTGCAGACATGTCATAGTCTTTCCCGTATATATGAAGATATATGTGTTTTTAATAAGTATATTGTCTATGGACAGCTTTATATATAACACAAACATATCTCAGGTACAGAGATTAGGAACATTCCAAAGTTGACGAGTAAAAAGGTAGCAGAAAGGGAAACATGGGTAACAGGAGTGTCGAGGAGTGTACATGGGTGGCATAGTGGTTTAGAGGAGTGTACATGGGTGATAGATGGGTGTACATGGGTGACAGAGCGGTGTAGAGGAGTGTACATGGGTGACAGAGGGGTGTAGATGAGTGTACATGGGTGACAGAGGGGTGTAGAGGAGTGTACATGGGTGACAGAGGATCGTAGAGTAGTGTACATGGGTGATAGGGGGACGTAGGGGGTGAAAGAGGGGTGTACGGGGTGATAGAAGGGTGTACATAGGTGACAGAGGGGTGTTGGGGGTGTAGAGATGTGTACATTGGTGGCAGAGTGGTTTAGAGGAGTGTATATGAGTGATAGATTGGCGTAAATGGATGAAAGGGGGCGTAGGGGGTGACAGAGTGGTGTACATTGGTGACAGAGAGGTGTTGGGGGTGTAGAGGAGTGTACGTGGGTGACAGAGGAGCGCAGAGTAATATACATGGATAACAGAATGGTGTAGGGGTGTACATTGGTGATAGCAGGGTGTAGAGGAGTGTACATGGGTGACGGAGGAGCTTAGAGGAGTGTAAATGGGTAACAGATGGGTGTAGAGGAGTGTACATGGGTGACAGAGCGGTGTAAAGGAGTGTACATGGGTGACAGAGGGGTGTAGAGGACTGTACATGGGTGACAGAGGGACGTAGAAGAGTGTACATGAGTGACAGAGGGGTGTAGAGGAGTGTACTTGGGTAACAGAGGAGTGTAGAGGAGTGTACAGAGGCCTACATTACCATTACTTGATTAACTGTTGTATATTATATAAAACATTTAGATAAAATATTTTACAAAAATATACATTATATTTTATGTTCCTTTTTCCACTCCTTTTTCCATAATTCCTGAGATAAGCAGTTCTGGCCCTAGAGTGTTATATATATTAGCGTCTGTAGCATGTATCAGGAACATGTTATCATACCTGTGTCTTTTTTACATATGACTGAAGCCCGGTGAAAAGATGAACGTGACATATACCCCCGTCAGCTCCAAGAAAGGAACCACGAAACAGGTAATTAATATTTATATTAATTACTGATAACAATCAGGCTAGATGTAAAATCTAGACCTGCAGACATGTCATATTCTTTCCCGTATATATGAAGATATATGTGTTTTTAATAAGTATATCGTCTATGGACAGCTTTATATATAACACAACCATATCTCAGGTACAGAGATTAGGAACATTCCAAAGTTGACGAGTAAAAAGGTAGCAGAAAGGGAAACATGGGTAACAGGAGTGTCGAGGAGTGTACATGGGTGGCATAGTGGTTTAGAGGAGTGTACATGGGTGATAGATGGGTGTACATGGGTGACAGAGCGGTGTAGAGGAGTGTACATGGGTGACAGAGGGGTGTAGATGAGTGTACATGGGTGACAGAGGGGTGTAGAGGAGTGTACATGGGTGACAGAGGATCGTAGAGTAGTGTACATGGGTGATAGGGGGACGTAGGGGGTGAAAGAGGGGTGTACGGGGTGATAGAAGGGTGTACATAGGTGACAGAGGGGTGTTGGGGGTGTAGAGATGTGTACATTGGTGGCAGAGTGGTTTAGAGGAGTGTATATGAGTGATAGATTGGCGTAAATGGATGAAAGGGGGCGTAGGGGGTGACAGAGTGGTGTACATTGGTGACAGAGAGGTGTTGGGGGTGTAGAGGAGTGTACGTGGGTGACAGAGGAGCGCAGAGTAATATACATGGATAACAGAATGGTGTAGGGGTGTACATTGGTGATAGAGGGGTGTAGAGGAGTGTACATGGGTGACGGAGGAGCTTAGAGGAGTGTAAATGGGTAACAGATGGGTGTAGAGGAGTGTACATGGGTGACAGAGCGGTGTAAAGGAGTGTACATGGGTGACAGAGGGGTGTAGAGGACTGTACATGGGTGACAGAGGGACGTAGAAGAGTGTACATGAGTGACAGAGGGGTGTAGAGGAGTGTACTTGGGTAACAGAGGAGTGTAGAGGAGTGTACAGAGGCCTACATTACCATTACTTGATTAACTGTTGTATATTATATAAAACATTTAGATAAAATATTTTACAAAAATATACATTGTATTTTATGTTCCTTTTTCCACTCCTTTTTCCATAATTCCTGAGATAAGCAGTTCTGGCCCTAGAGTGTTATATATATTAGCGTCTGTAGCATGTATCAGGAACATGTTATCATACCTGTGTCTTTTTTACAGATGACTGAAGCCCGGTGAAAAGATGAACGTGACATATACCCCCGTCAGCTCCAAGAAAGGAACCACGAAACAGGTAATTAATATTTATATTAATTACTGATAACAATCAGGCTAGATGTAAAATCTAGACCTGCAGACATGTCATAGTCTTTCCCGTATAAATGAAAATATATGTGTTTTTAATAAGTATATCGTCTATGGACAGCTTTATATATAACACAACCATATCTCAGGTACAGAGATTAGGAACATTCCAAAGTTGACGAGTAAAAAGGGAGCAGAAAGGGAAACATGGGTAACAGGAGTGTCGAGGAGTGTACATGGGTGGCATAGTGGTTTAGAGGAGTGTACATGGGTGATAGATGGGTGTACATGGGTGACAGGGGGCGTAGGGTGTGACAGAGGGGTGTACATGGGTGACAGAGGTGTTGGGTGTGTAGAGGAGTGTACATGGGTAATAGGGGAGCATAGAGGAGTGTACATGGTAACAGAGGAGTGTAGAGGAGTGTACATGGGCATCAGAAGGGTGTAGAGGAGTGTACATGGGTGACAGAGGAGCGTAGAGGAGTGTACATGGGTAACAGAGGAGTGTACATGGGTGCCAGGAGGATGTAGGGGGTGAAAGAGGGGTGTACGGGGTGATAGAGGGGTGTACATAGGTGACAGAGGGGTGTTGGGGGTGTAGAGGTGTGTACATGGGTGGCAGAGTGGTTTAGAGGAGTGTATATGAGTGATAGATGGGTGTAAATGGGTGAAATGGGGCGTAGGGGGTGACAGAGTGGTGTATATTGGTGACAGAGAGGTGTTGGGGGTGTAGATGAGTGTACGTGGGTGACAGAGGAGCGCAGAGTAGTATACATGGATAACAGAAAGGTGTAGGGGTGTACATTGGTGATAGAAGTTTGTAGAGGAGTGTACATGGGTGACGGAGGAGCTTAGATGAGTGTAAATGGGTAACAGATGGGTGTAGAGGGGTGTACATGGGTGACAGAGGGGTGTAGAGGAGTGTACATGCGTGCCAGAGGGGTGTAGAGGAGTGTACATGGGTGACAGAGGGGTGTAGAGGAGTGTACATGCGTGCCAGAGGGGTGTAGAGGAGTGTACATGGGTGACAGAGGGGTGTAGAGGAGTGTACATGGGTAACAGAGGAGTGAAGAGGAGTGTACAGAGGCCTACATTACCATTACTTGATTAACTGTTGTATATTGTATAAAATATTTAGATAAAATATTTTACAAAAATATACATTATATTTTAAGTTCCTTTTTCCACTCCTTTTTCCATAATTCCTTAGATAAGTAGTTCTGGCCCTAGAGTGTTATATATATTAGCATCTGTAGCATGTATCAGGAGCATGTTATCTTACCTGTGTCTTTTTTACAGATGACTGATGCCCGGTGGAAAGGTGAACGTGATATATACCCCCGTCAGCTGCAAGAAAGGAACCAAGAAACAGGTAATTAATATTTATATTAATTACTGATAACAATCAGGCTAGATGTAAAATCTAGACCTGCAGACATGTCATAGTCTTTCCCGTATACATGAAGATATATGTGTTTTTAATAAGTATATCGTGCTGGCACTATTTTTCTATGAATAACTGCAACAACCAGCATGCACAAACAACCAAAGGACATGTTTGGCGATGTAGTAGTGTGCCTCCAGCTGTTGCATAACTACAGCTCCCAGCATGCCCTTCAGATGTCAATACATGCTGAGAGTTGTAGTTTTGCAAGAGCTGAAGGCAAACTGGTTGTGAAACACAAAGTTTGTTACCTAACTCAGTGTTTTGCAACCAGTGTGCCTCCAGCTGTTCCAAACTACAACTCCCAGCATGCACTGACAGACCATACATGCTGGGAGTTTAAGTTTTGGAATATCTGTAGGCACACTGGTGGCAAAACACAGTTAAGTAACAATTTATGTTTTGCAACCAGTGTGCCTCCAGCTGTTGCTTTACTGCAACTCCCAGCATGCACGGAAAACCAAAGGGCATGCTGAGAGTTGTACTTTTGCAACAGCTGGAGGTTCCTCCCCCCCCCCCCCTCCCATGTGAATGTATAGGGTACATTCGCACGGGCGGGTTCTTACAGTGAGTTACCGCATCAAGCTTGTGCTGTGGCAAATTTTCTGTATACCTGTAAACGCTGTAAACCCCCGCCCATGTGAATGTACCCTAAAAACACTACACTATACCTTCCCAAAATAAAAAGTAAGACACTACATATACACATATCCCTACACAGTTACACCCCCCCCCCCCCCCCAATAAAAAAAAAAACTCTCATACGTCACTGTTTCCAAGACGGAGCCTCTGCACAACTCCCAGTATTGCCGGACAGCCACCGACTGTGAAGGCATGCTGGGAGTTTTGCAACAGCTGGAGGCACCCTGTTTGGGAAACACTGCCATAGCGTATTTTGGTGGCGGATGCAAATCCCCAAATTAGGCCTCAAATGGCACTCTCTCGCTTTGGAGCCCTGTCGTATTTCAAAGCAACAGTTTAGTGCCACATATGGGGTGTTTCCGTACTCGGGAGAAATTGCGTTACACATTTTGGGGGCATTTTCTCCTATTACCCCTTGTAAAAATGTAACATTTGGGGGGGGGGGGGGGAAACAGCATTTACCGTATATACTCGAGTATAGGCCGAGTTTTTCAGCACGATTTTTCGTGCTGAAAACACCCCCCTCGGCTTATACTCGAGTGAACTCCCCCACCCGCAGTGGTCTTCAGCCTGCGGACCTCCAGAGGTTTCAAAACTACAACTCCCAGCAAGCCCGGGCAGCCATCGGCTGTCCGGGCTTGCTGGGAGTTGTAGTTTTGAAACCTCCGGAGGTCCGCAGGTTGAAGACCACTGCGGCCTTCAACATCATCCAGCCCCCTCTCACCCCCTTTAGTTCTGAGTACTCACCTCCGCTCGGCGCTGGTCCGGTCCTGCAGGACTGTCCGGTGAGGAGGTGGTCCGGTGGGATACTGGTTCCGGGCTGCTATCTTCACCGGGGAGGCCTCTTCTAAGCGCTTCGGGCCCGGCCTCAGAATAGTCACGTTGCCGTGACAACGACGCAGAGGTGCGTTCATTGCCAACGTACTTCTGCGTCATTGTTAAGGCAACGCCTCTATTCCGGGCCGGAAGCGCGGAGAAGAGGCGCCCCCGGTGAAGATAGCAGCCCGGACCACCTCCCCACCGGACCACCTCTTCTCCGGACAGCCCTGCAGGACCGGACCAGCGCCGAGCGGAGGTGAGTAATCAGAACTAAAGGGGGTGAGAGGGGGGCTGGATGATGTTGAAGGCCGCAGTGGTCTTCAACCTGCGGACCTCCGGAGGTTTCAAAACTACAACTCCCAGCAAGCCCGGACAGCCGATGGCTGCCCGGGCTTGCTGGGAGTTGTAGTTTTGAAACCTCTGGAGGTCCGCAGGTTGAAGACCACTGAGGGCGAATGATGAGAAGAGGATGATGAAGGGGGGGGGGTGTGGGGATGATGAAGGGGGGTGGGGATGATGAAGGGGGGGGGTGTGGGATGATAAGGGGATGATGAAGGGGGGATGTGTGGGATGATAAGGGGATGATGAAGGGGGGATGTGCGGGATGATAAGGGGATGATGAAGGGGGGATGTGTGGGATGATGACAAGGGGATGATGAAGGGGGGATGTGTGGGATGATGACAAGGGGATGATGAAGGGGGGATGTGTGGGATGATGACAAGGGGATGATGAAGGGGGGATGTGTGGGATGATGACAAGGGGATGATGAAGGGGGGATGTGTGGGATGATAAGGGGATGATGAAGGGGGGATGTGTGGGATGATAAGGGGATGATGAAGGGGGGATGTGTGGGATGATAAGGGGATGATGAAGGGGGGATGTGTGGGATGATAAGGGGATGATGAAGGGGGGATGTGTGGGATGATAAGGGGATGATGAAGGGGGGATGTGTGGGATGATGACAAGGGGATGATGATGAGGATGTTAATGACGGGTCTGGATGATGACAGGGGGGGATGAGGTATTTCCCACCCTAGGCTTATACTCGAGTCAATAACTTTTCCTGGGATTTTGGGTTGAAATTAGGGGTCTCGGCTTATACTCGGGTCGGCTTATACTCGAGTATATACGGTAAGTGAAAAAAAAAATTCTTTACACATCCAACTCTAACAAAAAGTAATAAAACACCTGTGGGGTGTAAAGGCTCACTGTACCCCTTGTTACATTCCTTGAGGGGTTCCTTTTTTTGCTGTTCTGGCACCACAGGGGCTTCCTAAATGTGACATGCCCCCCAAAAACCATTTCAGAGAAACTTACTCTCCAAAATCCTATTGTTGCTCCTTCTCTTCTGAGCCCTCTAGTGCTCCTACAGAGCACTTAAAGGGGTATTCCGCCCCTAGCATCTTATCCCCTATCCTAAAGATAGCGGATAAGATGTCAGATCGCCGGGGTTCCGCTGCTGGGGACCCCCGGGATCTCTGCTGCGGCACCCCGCTATCATTACTACACAGCGCAAACTCGCTCTGTGCGTAATGACGGCCAATACAGGGGCCGGAGCATCGTTACGTCACGGCTCCGCCCCTCATGATGTCACTGCCCGCCCCCTCAATACAAAGTCTATGGGAGGGGGCGTGGCGGCCATAACACCCCCTCACACAGACTTGCATTAACCCCTTAAGGACCAGGCCATTTTACACCTTAGGACCAGAGTGTTTTTTGCACATCTGACCACTGTCACTTTAAACATTAATAACTCTGGAATGCTTTTAGTTGTTTTTCTGATTCCGAGATTGTTTTTTCGTTACATATTCTACTTTAACATAGTGGTAAACTTTTGTGGTAACTTGCATCCTTTCATGGTGAAAAATTAGAAAATTTTGCATTTTTCTAGCTTTGAAGCTCTCTGCTTGTAAGGAAAATGGATATTCCAAAAAAAAAAAATGTATTCACATTTCCAATATGTCTACTTTATGTTTGAATCATAAAATTGACGTGTTTTTACTTTTGGAAGACATCAGAGGGCTTCAAAGTTCAGCAGCAATTTTCCAATTTTTCAAAAATTTTCAAACTCACTATTTTTCAGGGACCAGTTCAGGTTTGAAGTTTATTTGAAGGGTTTTCATATTAGAAATACCCCACAAATGACCCCATTATAAAAACTGCACCCCCCCCCCAAAGTATTCAAAATGACATTTAGTAAGTGTTTTAACCCTTTAGGTGTTTCACAGGAATAGCAGCAAAGTGAAGGAGAAAATTCACAATCTTCATTTTTTACACTCGCTTGTTCTTGTAAACCCAATTTTTGAATTTTTACAAGGGGTAAAAGGAGAAAATGTATACTTATATTTGTAGCCCAATTTCTCTCGAGTAAGGACATACCTCATATCTCTATGTAAATTGTTCCGTAGAGGGCTCAGAAGCGAAGGAGCGACAAGGGGATTTTGGAAAGTACGTTTTTCAGAAATGGTTTTTGGGGGGCATGTCGCATTTTGGAAGCCCCTATGGTGCCAGAACAGCAAACAAAAACACATGGCATACCATTTTGGAAACTAGACCCCTTGAGGAACGTAACAAGGATTTAAGTGAGCCTTAATACCCCACAGGTGTTTCACGACTTTTGCATATGTAAAAAAAAAAAAAATTTTCACTAAAATGTGTGTTTCCCCACAAATTTCACATTTTTGCAAGGGTTAATAGCAGAAAATACCCCCAAAATTTGTAACCTCATCTCTTCTGAGTATGGAGGTACCCCATAAGTTGACCTGAAGTGCACTACGGGCGAACTACAATGCTCAGAAGAGGAGGAGCACCTTTGAGCTTTTGGAAAGAGAATTCGTTTGGAATGGTAGTCAGGGGCCATGTGCATTTACAAAGCCCCCCGTGGTGCCAGAACAGTGGACCCCCCCACATGTGACCCTATTTTGGAAACTAAACCCCTCACAGAATTTAATAAGTGGTGCAGTGAGCATTTACACCCCACTGGCATTTGACAGATCTTTGGAACAGTGGGCTGTGCAAATGGAAAATTATATTTTTCATTTTCACGGATCACTGTTCCAAAAATCTGTCAGACACCTGTGGGACATAAATGCTCACTGTACCCCTTATTACATTACATGAGGGGTGTCGTTTCCAAAATGGGGTCACATGTGGGGGGTCCAGTGTTCTGGTACCATGGGGGCTTTGTAAACACAAGTGGCCTTCAATTCCGGACAAATTTTCTCTTCAAAATCCCAATAGCGCTCCTTCTCTTCTGAGCATTGTAGTGCACTCATAGAGCACTGTACATCCACATATGGGGTATGTTCTTACTCAGAAGAAATGGGGTTACAAATTTTGGGGGGCTTTTTTTCCTATTTTCCCTTGTGAAAATAAAAATTTAGGGTGACACCAGCATTTTAGTGAAATTTTTTTTTTTTTTTTCATTTTCCCATCCAACTTTAATGAAAATTCGTCAAACACCTGTGGGGTGTTAAGGCTCACTATACCCCTTGTTACGTTCCGTGAGGGGTGTCGTTTCAAAAATGGAGTCACATGTGGGATTTATTTTTTTGGGTTTATGTCAGAACCGCTGTAAAATCTGCCACCCCTGTGCAAATCACCAATTTAGGCCTCAAATGTACATGGTGCGCTCTCACTCCTGAGCCTTGTTGTGCATCCGCAGAACATTTTACGCCCACATATGGGGTATTTCCGTACTCAGGAGAAATTGCGTTACAATTTTTTTTTTCCTTTTACCTCTCGTGAAAATAAAAAGTAATGGACAACACCAGCATGTTAGTGTAAAAAAAAATAATTTTTACACTAACAGGCTGGTGTAGACCCCAACTTTTCTTTTTCATAAGGGGTAAAAGGAAAAAAAGCCCCCAAAATTAGTAGTGCAATTTCTCCCAAATACGGAGATACCCCATATGTGGCACTAAACTGTTTCCTTGAAATACGACAGGCCTCTGAAGTGAGAGAGCGCCATGCGCATTTGAGGACTAAATTAGGGATTGCACCGGGGTGGACATAGGGGTATTCTACGCCAGTGATTCCCAAACAGGGTGCCTCCAGCTGTTGCTAAACTCCCAGTCAGTGGCTGTCCGGAAATGCTGTGAGTTGTTGTTTTGCAACAGCTGGAGGCTCTGTTTTGGAAACACTGCCGTACAATACATTTTTTATTTTTATTGGGGGGACAGTGTAAGGGGGGGGGGTATATGTAGTGTTTTACCCTTTATTATGTTTTAGTGTAGTGTAGTGTAGTGTTTTTAGGGTACGTTCACACTGGCGGAGGTTTACAGTGAATTTACCGCTAGGAGTTTGCGCTGCGGCGAAAAATTTGCCGCAGCTCATACTTGAAGTAGTAAACTTACTGTAAACCCGCCAGTGTGAATGTACCCTGTACGTTCACATGGGGGGGCAAACCTCCAGCTGTTGCAAAACTACAACTCCCAGCATGTACTGATTGCCGAAGGGCATGCTGGGAGATGTAGTTATGCAACAGCTGCAAGGATCGCAACTACAACTCCCAGCATGCAGAGATAGCTGTTTGCTGTTTAGGCATGCTGGGAGTTGCAGTTTTGCAACATCTGGAGAGCTATACATGCTGGGAGTTGCAGTTTTGCAACATCTGGAGAGCTATAGTTTAGAGACGACTGCACAGTGGTCTCCAAACTGTGGACCTCCAGATGTTGCAAAACTACAACTCCCAGCATGCCCAGACAGCAAACTGCTGTGTGGGCATGCTATCAGTTGTAGTTTTGCAAGATCTGGAGGTGCACAGTATAGAGATCACTGTGCAGTGGTCTCAAACTGTAGGCCTCCAGCTGTTTCAAAACTGCAACTCCCAGCATGCCTAAACAGCTCTCTGGGCATGACTAGGGGATCTGCTACTTGCTCTGTGACCCCGTACCACCCTGCCACCCCCATCAATAACCACATTACAACACTTATTTTGGTGGAAAAGGCCACAGCGGCCACATTTATTAAATAACCATAATAAAATAAAATAAATATATACTTTAACTTTACAATAACAAAGAAACAGTCGGGTAAACATTACCCATTAACATTATAACATTTTCAAATACCATAGTGCATAACATTGTAAACAGTTTTCCATTTCCTACCCCAAAGGTAAGGGGACCTGAAGGCAACCTGAGTTATTCCCCGGGCTCCTACTTTGCCCTTGGCCGTAAATCAACGACCCAAGGACACCCCCTTCAGAGCCCCCCGTTTTTCCACCTCAACCGCTGAGGTGTCACCAGTGACTGGGGCACCGCCCCCAGCCCTACCACACCATTCTGTTCACACCTCACTCCAATTCTCCATCAAGTGCCTCCAGGTCCCCCTCCCCCACTACCTGCCGCCGTGACTAAACGCAACCTAACACCCCACCTCGCTTAGGGCGGGCGGGCAACTTCCTTCAGCGCTTCTTCAGGTAAAAGAGGGGCCCTTCCGGTTCCGGGCCTCCTTTTAACCCCTCCGACCTCTTCCTTAACTCCCCCTCCTCTATGCCCCCTCCTTCCCCTGACCTGCCTTTGACCCCTATCTTATTTTCCCGCTGCGCTGCCCCCTGTCATGTGCCCCCTCCTCTCCTACTTCGCTTCTGATTCAGGGGCTTTCTTGACTAGGGGATCTGCTACTTGCTCTGTGACCCCGTACCACCCTGCCACCCCCATCAATAACCACATTACAACACTTATTTTGGTGGAAAAGGCCACAGCGGCCACATTTATTAAATAACCATAATAAAATAAAATAAATATATACTTTAACTTTACAATAACACAGAAACAGTCGGGTAAACATTACCCATTAACATTATAACATTTTCAAATACCATAGTGCATAACATTGTAAACAGTTTTCCATTTCCTACCCCAAAGGTAAGGGGACCTGAAGGCAACCTGAGTTATTCCCCGGGCTCCTACTTTGCCCTTGGCCGTAAATCAACGACCCAAGGACACCCCCTTCAGAGCCCCCCGTTTTTCCACCTCAACCGCTGAGGTGTCACCAGTGACTGGGGCACCGCCCCCAGCCCTACCACACCATTCTGTTCACACCTCACTCCAATTCTCCATCAAGTGCCTCCAGGTCCCCCTCCCCCACTACCTGCCACGACGGCCTTGTGTGACTCCTCACTCACGGCCGGCCACCCACAACCCGACTGCTCTCACCACCACCTCCCTAATTTCCAGAACCCACAAATCCATCCCCAAGGGGTTCAGATGGACCCCGTCAGCGTCCATAAAATCCCAGGAAGGAGTCTCCAACTCCCGGTGGCGCACTACCAGGCCCCCATTCCGCGCCATGAAACGACCCACCACCCGATTAACCTTGGCCCTCGCCTTATTCAGTCGGACGACCGAACGCGCCTCCCTCCACTTGAACCGCGCCACAATGTCCGACCAGACTACCACGATCCCGGGGAAGGACGACCAGATCCGCAGCATGTCCAATTTAATATCCCTCATCAAGGCTCTGGCCATCCGACCCCCAAGATCATTGCCGCCCAGGTGGACTACCAACACGTTGGGGGGCCTGTCCAGCGCCGCGTACGTTTGCAAGAGGGGGAGCAGTCCCGCCCACTGCAAACCCCCCCGACCAATCCACCGCACCTGCGCCTGTTCCCTTTCCAGACCCAACTGCCTCCCAGCCGGGCGAACATCAGCGCGCGAGGCCCCACGCCTCACGTACGAATGTCCCACGATCCAGACCAAGCACGGCTGACCCCCTGTAAGACATAAACACGAAAACAACCCATCACTATTCCTGCCTTACTCCACCCACATATATTGTCCATAAAACAAAATAAACACCCACAAAAAAGACACGCCCACCCCCTACAACATTTGCGGGCGCACATATAACCGGAACCGGTCAGATTCCCACCTACCAATCCTCCGTATCGCATCAGGCCCCAAACCCCACCGGGACGCCTCCGTAGCCGCTCCTATCCGAAAGGAGTGCGAGCTGAACCCACCCGCATCCTTCCCCAGCTTTTCCAGGCAAAAACGAAAAACCCGCACAAATTGGAATCGGGACAAAAATTCCAGAGGGCCCCCCATCACAGTCCGAACCCCCAAGTACTCCCGAAAACAATGCACCGGACACATGCCCCCACCACCCAACGCCGCCAATCGCACAGCAAAACCTTTTCCCAGCTGGTCTGTTTTGGACCTGCGCACTTTACACACTAAAACAGAACCTTCCAAGCAAACATCCCCAAACAACAAACCTCCCACCCGAACCTTACTAGGCGCGACCAACTCCGAAACCCGGAATGCCCCAAAAAACGCCAGCGAGAAAGCCAGCCGAAACAGCAACACCTCAAAACCAGACGAACACACCGTCCCCAAGACCACCCCTATATCCGCCAGCAGCTGGAAAGAAACGGGCCGCCGAGCATCACGCTGCACCACCCCTCTCCGAAAACCCCTGGCAGCCAAACGCACCCTAAACGATTTAGTGACATCAGACAACCCCTGACACCTAAACCAGAACCCCAGGGCCGCCATCCGGCGGCTCAGCCCCGACGGGGACACTCCATCCCCAAACAATCTCCCAATGTAAAACAAAACTGCCACTTCCCAATCCCCATCAATCAAAACCCCCAACTCCGCCACCAAAAGCTCCCATTCCCGCCAACACTTACTATACCCCGCCCAGGTGCTATCACAGACCGACCGACGAATCAAGGCAAAGGCCGTTCTCAAACCACTTGCCATAACTCCTCCGGACAGGGGATCCCCTGCGACTCCGCCTCCGGCGCCAGCTCCCGAAACCTGTCCCACTGAAAACGAGAGAGAGAGTCAGCAATCTCATTACAGATCCCCGGGACATGCATAGCCACAAACTGCGCGTTCAACAATAAACAGCTTAACACCAAACGCCGCAACAGCCTCACCACCGGAGGCGATTTCGCCGTTTGTGCGTTCACTGCCTGCACCACTACCAGGTTGTCACACCGGAAACAGATCTTCCGATTGCGCCACTGCTCCCCCCAAATCTCCACCGCCACCACAATCGGAAAAAGTTCCAATAGCGCCAAGTTGCGCACCAAGCCGCCCTCCCGCCATGCCAACGGCCATTCCCCCGTGCACCACTGACCCTCGAAATAAGCGCCGAAGCCACAGCTACCCGACGCGTCCGTGAACAGCTCCATGTCCCAGTTGGACACTTGCCGTTCCATGATAATCGACCGCCCGTTATACCTGTCCAAGAATTCCAGCCAAATCCCCAAATCCGCCCGCAAGTCCGCGGACAACCGCACAAAGTGATTCGGCCGTCGCACACCTGCCGTAGCACCCGCTAAACGCCTACAAAAAACCCGCCCCATGGGCATAATACGGCACGCAAAATTGAGGCGGCCTAACAACGACTGCAAGTCCCTCAACTTAATCTTCCGAGTCAGCAATGCCCCCTCAATCGCCCCCCTCAAATCCTGAAGCTTGTCATCCGGCAACCTACACTCAAAAGCCACCGTGTCAATGACAATGCCCAGGAATTTTAACGCCGTGGATGGCCCCTCCGTCTTGTCGAGTGCCAAAGGCACCCCGAAGCAGGCCGCCACCCTCTCCATCGTCTGCAGCAAAATCGCGCAGGTCCCCCTACCAGCCTGACCCACGAATAAAAAATCGTCGAGGTAATGTAGCACCGAAGGCACTTGAGCCTCCGACCGCACTACCCATTCTAAAAACGTGCTAAAAAACTAAAAAAACGAACAAGAAATAGAACAGCCCATAGGAAGGCAACGATCCACAAAAAACTGTCCCTCCCAACAACACCCCAACAACTCAAAACTGTCCGGATGGACTGGAAGGAGCCGAAATGCAGCCTCAATATCCTTTTTTGCCAACAGCGCACCCCTGCCGTACCGCCGCACCCACTCAACCGCCGCATCAAAAGACGTGTATGACACCGCACATAGCGCCGGGTCGATACCGTCATTTACCGACTCCCCTTCAGGAAAGGAGAGGTGGTGAATGAGCCGGAACTTATTCGGCTCCTTCTTGGGAACAACCCCCAGCAGAGAAATCCTCAAGTTCGGCAGCGGCGTGGCCGCAAACGGCCCCACCATCCTACCCAGCTCCACTTCCTTAAACAACTTGGCCGACACCACGTCCGGATGACCCAATGCCGACGTCAAGTTGCGCACCACCCCCAAGTCCCTAACGGGCGAACACGGAATACGAAAACCCTCTGAAAACCCCTTCTTCAGCAACTCCGCCACCCGCCTATTTGGGTACGCCTCTAGAAAAGGAAGCATCCTTTCCACCCTCACCGGCGTGACCCCCTTTTGCCTCAACATCTCCACCCTTACCCTTCCCTTTTCGAAAGCACCGCGACAGACCATGGGCACCTCCGCAACCGGAGCACTCATGACGGAATCTGCACGTCTCCCCAAACTTACACTGGCCCTCATTAAATTGCCAGCAACACCCTTTTGCCGCACCGGCCGGCCGACCAGACCCAGCCCCAGACCCGCCGGCCCCCTCCCGAAAGGACTGCTGTCCCCCTGGAGCGCGAGGCGCTGCCATGAGTTTCATCCATAAGCTGATATCCTTGTGGTCCCACCGCAGCGAGGGGCGCACCGCCTTGCGCTGCCGGAACTGCTCGTCATATCGCAGCCAAGCGGTGCCCCCATATGTCCTATAGGCTTCCCCTACCGAATCGAGATAGCAAAAAAGGCCGGAACAATTATCCGGCGCTTTTTCGCCAATAACGCTCGCCAAGATGGCAAACGCCTGTAGCCAATTATTAAACGTCCGAGGTATCAGCCGATACCGCCGGCGTTCCTCCTCCTCCTTCTTCGACTCATCAGGTTTCACCCTATCCAGGTTGAACTTCTCCAACGGGAGCAACGAAAAAATTTCAACATACTCCCCTTTCCAGATCCGCTCCCGAACCTCCGCCTTCAAATGCGCACCCAGGGGCCCCTCAAAACAGACGTAGACCTCCCCTTTTGCCGAATCCGCCAGACGCACTTCATCCACAACCTTATCCCCCGCCTTCCCAGCCTCCGCACCAGGGACCGTCTGCCCACCGTCCCCACTCCCAACCGCGACCGAAGCAGACCCCCCTTCGGCCACCCCTGAACCGCCGCTCGCCCAGACTGCCGCCGGTGACCCCACCCCCGGAGCAGCCCTATCTTGCAACAGATCCCGGACATCCCGCAGTAAAGAAGACAAACCCTCCCACAAACCCCCCCCCAACCCCAGACCCCAAAGCAGTGTTCCACTCACCCAACCTCTCTGGGGCGGACGGCCCAGCGGTCGCCGCTCCTCCTTGACCTCGACGTGTCGCACCTCCTCCGGATCTCACCCCAGTCAGCACTTGACCCGCCGCACCGCCGACCCGGGCGTCCGCTGGCGGCACCACCACACTGGCCACCGCAGGTCGCAGGTCATCGCTTTCATCCCCGGCGACATTCTCCGCAGCTGAGACGGGAGAGGCTCCGCCTCCATCCCTCTCGTCCCGGGATACCTCCTCACTAGCGCGTGCAGCCCCGGGGGCGGAGCTAGCCTCCCGCTCCCCCCGTGCCTCCCAACCGGAAGCCAGACGTCGTCTGGGAGACGGATCCTGCCGGCGCCTCACCCCTTCAGGCGCCGCAGTGTGTCCCGTGGTCCGTCCGCAGGCTCTCCCGACCCCTCAGCTTCCAGCTCCGCGCCCCGCCAGGCCGCTGGTGACACACTCCCGTCCACTTCCGACCGCCGGGCCCTCCCAGTGCACAGAGCCTCAGCACTGGGACCAGCCGTCAGTAGCTCCGCCTCTCCCCTCCTGGAGCGTCTTCTTGCAGAGCGCCCCTGCTCTGCACGTGCCGGCACCACCACTCCCCTCCCAGCCCGAGATTCCTCCCGGCAGACTCACCGCACTCAGATGTGGGAGCAGCAGCAGGCCTCACCGGAGGGTCCCTGGCGAGGCTCTCCTGTCGGCGCCGGGAGCGTGGGATCGCGTCTGGGCTCACTCTGGATGGCGCCCTGGACCTCCTCCCGCTTGTCCGCGGAGGCGCCGCGACAGCTGCCGACGTCCCCGCCGCATCGCCGTGGAGCTGCTGGTCTAGCCATCCCGTGCCTCTCCTCCGGAGCTCCTCTCTCACCCGCCGGATCGCTGCTTCCAAGTCCGCCATCTGAAAACGCCGGTCCCGCAGCCTGGAGCAGCTCCAACTTCCTTCAGCGCTTCTTCAGGTAAAAGAGGGGCCCTTCCGGTTCCGGGCCTCCTTTTAACCCCTCCGACCTCTTCCTTAACTCCCCCTCCTCTATGCCCCCTCCTTCCCCTGACCTGCCTTTGACCCCTATCTTATTTTCCCGCTGCGCTGCCCCCCTGTCATGTGCCCCCTCCTCTCCTACTTCGCTTCCGATTCAGGGGCTTTCTTGCCGGGAGTTGTAGTTTTGCAACATCTGGATGGTTACAGTTTAGAGACCACTATAGTGATTTTGCTAAGTAACTCACCGGCTTCCATCGGATCCAGGGAGCTGCGTCGCCGTCCTCTTCCGGCGATCGCTGCCTGCTGCCGCCGCTGATCGTCACCCGCTGCCGTTGCCGATGAGTAAGTGGATCTTCGGCGCCGGTCCCTGTCGGTTTCCCCGTCCTGCCCCGCCTATTGTGGGTGGGCAGAACGGGGAAAGCGAAAGTAAAGCCCCCCGCCCCCGATCTGCTATTGGTGGTCGCATCTAGACCACCAATAGCAGAGATAGGAGGGGTGGCACCCCTGCCACCTCACTCCTATTGCTTCAAGGGGATCGTGGGTGTCTAGGACATCCGCAATCCCCTTTATTTTCCAGGTCACCGACTATAGACCCGTATGACCCGGAATAGCCGCAAATCGCAAGTGTGAATTCTGATGACCCCCCTGGGCATTTGCGCGGGGTGCCTGCTGATAGATATCAGCAGCCACCCCGGTCCGGTCCCCGCCCGGCGCGCGGCGGGGACCGAAATTCCCACAGGCGTACAGGTACGCCCTTGGTCCTTAAGTACCAGGGAGCAAAGGCGTACCTGTATGCCCTTGGTCCTTAAGGGGTTAAGGGGGTGGTCCGTGACATCCCGAGGGGGCGGAGCCGTGACATCACAATGCTTCAGCCCCTGTATCGCCGGTCATTACGCACAGAGCGAGTGTGCTCTTCGCAGTAATGATAGCGGGGCGCCGCAGCGGAGATCCCAGGAGTCCCCAGCAGTGGGACCACGGCAATCTGACATCTTATCCCCTATCCTTTGGATAGGGGCGGAGTACCCCTTTAACACTTAGAACTTAGGTATTTCCATACTCTAGAGAAATTTGGTTACAAATTTTAGGGTGATTTTTCTCCTTTTACCCCTTGTAAAAATAAAAAAAAACTGGGTCTACAAGAACATGCGAGTGTAAAAAATGAAGATTTTGATTTTTCTCCTTCATTTTGCTGCTATTCCTGTGAAACACCTAAAGAGTGAACACACACTTTTTGAATGTCATTTTGCATATATGAGGGGTGCAGTTTTTATAATGGGGTCATTTATGGGGGATTTCTAATATAAAGGCCCTTCAAATCCACTTCAAAACTGAACTGGTCCATGAAAAATTCTGATTTTGAAAATTTTTGGAAAAATTGGAAAATAGCTGCTGAACTTTGAAGCCCACTGATGTCTTCCAAAAGTTAAAACATGTCAACTTTATGATGCAAACATAAATTATACATATTGTATATGTGAATCAATATATAATTTATTTGGGTTTCAAAGTTTAAGAAATGTAAAAGTTTAAAACATTTTTCATCAAATTTTGGAATTTTTCACCAAGAAATGATTCAAGTATCGACAAAAATTTACCACTAACATAAAGTAGAATTGTAAGGAGATCAGATCTTATCTAGGTACCCCTGGTACCGAACTTCGGTGGTTAGCTTGATTTAAGTCTTTATCTGGATCCAGGAGAATGAATCTACCAGAAATAACACGTAACAACAGTTTGTCCGGTCAGATTCACTCTAGTTTATTCAGTAGTCCGTAAGCACATAATATAGGGGGGGGGGGGGGGGGGGGTTGCACCCCTCCTTCCGTCACTCAAATATTTGGTATAATCTCTAGCCTATAATATTAGGTATACGGAGGTTTCTGAGAGAATTCATGGGAGAGACAGATGATCGAGAAAGCCATAACACATGTAAGAATAGGAAGTCCTAATATGGTTAATTAACCTTCGCGGCTACATTCCTAGCAAGAGATAACATTAAATGCTGACAGGATAAAGACACTGTGTGATGGATACATACAATACAGTAACCCCTTCAATCCCCTCTTAGAACCTTATATTATTTTATACTATACGGTTCTCCTTTTTTTTTAACTTCCTTTCTCTGTAGAGTTTTAGGTATTGCATGTATCCACTGGGTGTAGTGTCTTCATTAGCCAATGAGGGCGTGGCCTGGTAAAATGCCCATTGGCGACTCCCTTTTCTAGCAACCTCCTAATACATGGTATCAAACATAGAGAAAATGCAGCAATAACTATAATGATTACAAAAATTATAATGGCTAATTGTGTTAATGCATGTTTCCAGTTAGTAAACCATCCAAAATATTGATCCCAAGGATCTGTAATACCTGAGTTCTTTTTTTAGACAGGTCCTCTAACTTTTGTATTGCAATAGTTACTTTACCATTGGGACCAGTGTTGTTAGGTATGAAGGTGCAGCATGATGTAGGATCCACAAGCACTTTGCACACCCCACCTTTTTCTGCCAGAATCATACCTAAGACCATTCTGTTCTGAAATGTCATAATGGAATCAGCTTGGAGCTGCTCTGCAACACCTCGTAACGCATCCCTTGTGTAGTTTACAAACCTTTGTTGATTATAGTAAATGTAATTAATCCAGTCTACATTTTTGTTCTCAGTGATTATAGAAAGAATAGATTCAAAGCCCGCAATTACTTGATTCCTGGCTTTGAACTCATCAGGGACCCCTCTTGGGACCCCTATTGTGTCTATGTATACATGTGGATGGACGCTACCTGCAGGTGTTGACCTTTTTATCCTTTTTGTGGCAGAGTTTACGTGTTCTCCCCCTTCTGCGAATATGTGAATGTTCATAATGGCTTTAGCTAGAGCACACTCTCCTTTCCACTTGCCCTCTAGCTTGAACCTTATTTTACCATCGCCACAGATCCAGTAAATGTCACCTATTGAAAAAACTTGGTTCTGAGTGAGTGACACTTCTACAGAGCTATAACTAGCACAATATCCCTTTGTAAAGTTCTTTCTATTGACACCTTCCTTTTCTCCCCTATAGCATGTGTAATTCCCTGGGTATATGTGTATACCTGCCCCTGAGTGTGGGGTCTCTGTTAGCAAAGGGTATTTCATTTTCCAGGTTCCGCAATCAGTGTCATTATTAGAAATTAACTGCCAGAACTCATGGAGACTTTTGCTTAGTTGGGGGTCAGGGCTGTCTGCCCCCGTTTGTACCCCTTCTTCGCCTAGTCGTGGGTCAGGGCTGTCTGCCCTCGTTTGTACCCCTTTTCCGCCTTTTTCGAGGTCAAGGCTGTCTGCCTCCGTTAGTACCTCTCTTTTCTTTAACAGCTTGATCCTTGTGGCGTGGATCCAGGTGGGTGTCTGCTCAGTGAGGACCGCTGTTTTGGTGATGGAGACTACCTTGGTGGGTTGTCCGTAAATGAAGCTCCCCAGCTTCTTTCCCTTCTGGAGGGCCTTGACAATCACCTGGTCTCCTACCCGGAATGGGTGAGTTGGTTCCTGTGGAAGAGAGGGAGATTTACAAGCAACTTTTTCTTCAGTTTTACTGAGGACCTTGATCAGATTAATAACATACTCATCTCTGATCAGGTCCAAATCCCCTTCCTGTATCACTAGGGGAGCGCTGTGCCCAGGGTGTAGGGAAGGGCCTATCCATTAGAATTTCAAATGGTGACAACCCTAGCTTCTTATTAGGTGTCATTCTGATCTCTGCAAGTATTATGGGCAGGATTTGTTTCCATTTTTCAAATATTCCAGCAGTGGCCTTCCTAAGTTTGTCTTTCACTGTTCTGTTCATCCGTTCCACGACCCCTGAACTCTCTGGGTGATATGGAATATGGAATTTCCACTCCACCTGTAACAGTCTTACTATGTCCTTGTTGAGCTTTGAGGTAAAGGCCGGCCCACGGTCTGATTCAATGACCAGAGGACAGCCCCACCTTGGGACTATCTGTTGGGTCAGGATTTTGGCTGTAGTTTTAGCATCCTCTGACTTTGTAGGAAAGACTTCTGGCCATCTGGAGAACATGTCCACTATCACTAATGCATATTCCTGTTTCCCTTTTGTTTTAGGTATATGCGTGTAATCCACCTGCAAGTGAGTGAATGGTGTAGTGGGGTAGTCAAGGTGTTGGTGAGGAATCATCAATGGGTTGTTAGGATTGTTTCTCAAACATGTTATGCATCTGTGTATGTAGTCTGTGACTAACTGCTTGGCATCAGTGATGTGGAAACATCAGTAGAGAGACTCAAGGTTGTGAAGGGAAAAGCATGTGAAGCAGTGTGAGGAATGTAGGATTAGCAGAGCTGAAACTGTATAAAAATGTGCAATGAAGACAGATGCGCTGTGTTTTGGTATGCACAGCTTCCCCTCTTTGCAGATCAATCCTGTTTTTGGATTTTTCTGCAAAATTGGATAGCACCAATCTTTGTGCTGACATGTGCTGTGTATGTACACCTTTAAGTAAGCCTACAACATCATGTGTGGTTTGCAGGAAGGTCAAGTGTCCCAGGGTAATAGGAGTTGTCAGTTCGACCATCATTGCACAGGCTGCAAGGGAACGCAGACATGCCGGCATCCCCTGTACAGAGGTGGACATCACCTTTGAGAAAAATGCACAAGGACGTAACTTGCCTCCATGTTCTTGTGTCAGTACCCCCGCCATGGTTTTACAATTTTGGTGTGCAAACATGTGAAAAGGCATTTTATAATCAGGGAGGCCAAGCCCCGGACTCGACATGAGCGAACATTTCAAATAATCAAATGCATCATACATTTCAGGAGACCATTTTACCAAATCTGGACTCTGTTCCAGAGTGGCTTGCCTCAGAACATTGTAATAGTAGGAGCAATCAGGGATCCATTGTCTACAGTAGTTTATCATACCAAGGAAGGAAAGCATTTCTTTCTTGGTGTGCGGGGTGACCAGGCCCGCAATAGACTTGACCCTTTCTGTGCTGATTCTCCTTTCTCCCTTCGTGAGGACAAACCCTAAATATTTCACCTGCGTTTTACACCATTGCATTTTCTTAAGTGCCACTTTGTGACCACATCCTGATAACCATTGTAACAGTGATAAACCATCCTGAATGCTGGCCTCAGCTGACATGCTACATAACAAACAAATCATCGACATATTGCAGCAGCACAGAACCTTGGGGGGAGTACCATGGTTTTAATGTGGCTTGGAGGACTATGCTGTACACAACAGGTGAATCAGCATATCCCTGGGGCATTCTGCACCCGGTCAGTTGACGTCTGTCAAAGGAAAAAGCAAAAAGTGGTCTGGTCACCTTATCAACTGGGATAGAAAAGAAAGCATTCTTCAGATCTATCGCACTGAAATAGACAGCGTCTGCAGGAATGGCAGAAAGAAGTGAATTGACATCTGGGACAATAGGAGCAATAGGCACAATGATGTTGTTTATTGCCCTCAAATCCTGTACAAAGCGGGTAGTACCATCTGCCTTTGTCACTGGATTGACGGGCGTGCTGTAGGGTGAAATCACCTCTTCCAGGATTCCTTTTTTAAGGAATTCTTCTATCATTGTCCTAAGTCCATCAAGTTTTTCTCTTGAAAGGGAGTATTGTTTCTGATATACAGGTGTACTGCCTTCCCTTTAGGGTAGCTTTGTATGGTGTGCAATCAATGAGCCCTGTGTCATAGTCACCATTTGCCCACAGTGATGGGTCTATGTCCCCTAGCTCTGGGTGTTCCTGTATGTTTGTAAAAATCAGTGGAGTTACAATGGGCAAAGCATCAGAGTATATACTGATACTGTTGTTTTCAACTGTGAGCTGCAATCCCAGCTTTACAAACAGATCTCTCCCAAGAAGACTCACGGGACACTCAGGTATAATGCTGAAAGTGTGATCTGTAATGTATTCCCTGTCAATGGTCTCTAGATCTATGGGCTTTTTTATAAGATGCTGTCCTGCTGTTAGGAAAGGGGAAAACATTTTAACTTCTTCACTTACTTCTTGTTTATCAGACATACTGCGGGTCTGGACCCCCCCACTAGTAACTCCTTGAGCACCAGCGTCCTTATCTCTTCCTGCAGCTCCCTTCTCTCATGCTAATTCTGCTAAAGGTTGTGGCTGGGGAGCTCTCCTAGTTATGACTGCTGTGACTGCATCTTCTTCATCTGGAGTCAACACTGGGTACTGAGGCACTACTGGAGGGGGTCTGTTATACGGTGAAGGTGGTGGAAATTTCTGGTCTCTCCCTTTCAAACTTATTTCCCGTTCTATCTCATGAAGGGACCTATCATCTTTGGGACAGCTGTGGTTCTTATTCCTTTTCTTATTACCTGCATCATACCAATGGGGGGCTATTTCTAGCCACTGTTCCCCTCCCTTGGACATATAATCCATGTCCCAGGAAGGGTCCGCATCGAAATGCGGCCAGGCTGCCTTATCACCCAGACATAGTCCTTTGACCATATCCATATGATACACACTATTGTCACCGTCTCTGGGGAATGGATCTGCAGCATCCATTACCTCAGTCCAGCCTGCTAAATTGTCTACCCATGGATTGATCAGGTAATAGTTTTTTTTTGACTAACACGGGCTACATAACATTTGCAAGTTTCCCCTGGCTCTGGTTTAGGGTACTTAGTTTTGGAGCCTTTTGCTCCCATGTTAGTATGTTTGGTTTTGGAGTGTGATCATACAATCACTGTCAGGACTGGCTGTATTGAACCGCAAAGGCTCCGACAATTCCTGTCAACTGATCAGCGGACTCGTGTCTTAATGTTTGCTCACTCTCCCAAAACCCCTATCGACTAGTGCTGTTTTGAGCCACCACTTGCGTTCACCGGTCTCTGGGTCAACAGATTCTCTCCTAGCCAGAGGGGTGGGGCGTCTTGCAGCTCTCCACAACGCATGCAGTTTTACACAGTCAATGATGTTAGTACAAAAAAATCACAGTGAGATTTGACCGTACACTTACCACCCGGTCAACGTCTCACACAAACAAATGATCTTATCACTTCTAAAATGTCTTATTATTACAAACTACATATATATATATATAAGAGTTAAATCAAGCTTGTAACCTTCTGTTCCCCGAACAGCTTCTTTTAGTTTTAAGTGCACCTATCTCTGACTAAGGTGATATGGGGCTCCCGGAGCACCTCTTATAATCACCTACGACTCCCTGAGCCTTTGTCTATTGTGTCCCTGACACTCTGTGTCCCAGACACAGCAACCTCCCGAAGTTTCTAAGTAAATGGTTCTACTTACTTGGATCGAGACGCTGTCAGTGCCCTCGGATCAGACAGAGGATAAAACAGATATCCCTCATACGGATCCGGGGATGACTTTCTCGATCCCGGACGAGCCCCCAGATTGTAAGGAGATCTGATCTTATCTAGGTACCCCTGGTACCGAACTTCGGTGGTTAGCTTGATTTAAGTCTTTATCTGGATCCAGGAGAATGAATCTACCAGAAATAACACATAACAACAGTTTGTCCGGTCAGATTCACTCTAGTTTATTCAGTAGTCCGTAAGCACATAATATAGGGGGGGGGGGGGGTTGCACCCCTCCTTCCGTCACTCAAATATTTGGTATAATCTCTAGCCTATAATATTAGGTATACGGGGGTTTCTGAGAGAATTCATGGGAGAGACAGATGATCGAGAAAGCCATAACACATGTAAGAATAGGAAGTCCTAATATGGTTAATTAACCTTCGCGGCTACATTCCTAGCAAGAGATAACATTAAATGCTGACAGGATAAAGACACTGTGTGATGGATACATACAATACAGTAACCCCTTCAAGAATATGTCACGAAAAAACTAACTCGTAATCAGAATGAAAAGTAAAAGCATCGCAGAGTTATTAATGCTTAACCCCTTGGGGACGGAGCCCATTATAACCCTAAGGACGGGAGCATTTTTTGCAAATCTGACCACTGTCACTTTAAGCATTAATAACTCTGGGATTCTTTTACTTATAAATTTGATTCTGAGATTGTTTTTTCGTGACATATTCTACTTTATGGTAGTGGTAAATTTTTGTCGATACTTGCATCATTTCTTGGTGAAAAATTCCCAAATTTGATGAAAAATTTGAAAATTTAGCATTTTTCTAACTTTGAAGCTCTCTGCTTGTAAGGAAAATAGACATTCCATATAAATTATATATTGATTCACAAATACAATATGTCTACTTTATATTTGCATCATAAAGTTGACATGTTTTTACTTTTGGAAGACATCAGAGGGCTTCAAAGTTCAGCAGCAATTTTCCAATTTTTTACAAAATTTTCAAAATCAGAATTTTTCAGGGACCAGTTCAGGTTCGAAGTGGATTTGAAGGGCCTTCCTATTAGAAATACCCCACAAATGACCCAATTATAAAAACTGCACCCTCAAAGTATCCATAATGACATTCAGTAAGTTTGTTAACCCTTTAGGTGTTTCACAGGAATAGCAGCAAAGTGAAGGAGAAAATTCAAAATCTTCATTTTTTACACTCGCTTGTTCTTGTAGACCCAGTTTTTGAATTTTTACAAGTGGTTATAGGAGAAAAAGCCTCCAAATGTATGGAAATACCTCATATGTGTATGTCAAGTGTTCAGCGGGCGCAGTAGAGGGCTCAGAAGGGAAGGAGCGACAATGGGATTTTGGAGTGAATTTTGCTGAAATGGTTTTTGGGGGGCATGTCACATTTAGGAAGCCCCTATGGTGCCAGAACAGCAGAAAACCCCACATGGAATACCATTTTGGAAACTACACCCCTCAAGGCACGTAACAAGGGGTCCAGTGAGCCTTAACTAAACGCAGGTGTTTGACAAAAATATTTCCACTAAAGTGCAGTTTCTTCCCCAAATTTACAATTTTTACAAAGGGTTATGGGAGAGAATGCCCCCCAAAATTTGTAACCCCATCTCCTCTGAGTATGGAAATACCCCATTTTAGTACTTATAATGCTCTGCGGGTTAAATACAATGCTCAGAAGAGGAGGAGCGCCATTTAACTTTTGGAAAGATAATTCGTTTGGAATGGGAGTCAGGAGCCATGTGCGTTTACAAAGCCCCCTGTGGTGCCAGAACAGTGGACCCCCCCACATGTGACCCCATTTTGGAAACTACACCCCTCACAGAATTTATTAAGGGGTGCAGTGAGTATTTACACCCCACTGGTGTTTGACAGATCTTTGGAACAGTGGACTGTGCAAATGAAAAATAAAATTTTTCATTTTCACGGACCACTGTTCCAAAAATCTGTCAGACACATGTGGGGCGTAAATGCTCACTGTACCCTTTATTACATTACACGAGGGGTGTAGTTTCCAAAATGGGGTCACATGTGGGGGGGGGGGTCCAGTGTTCTGGCATTATGGGGGCTTTGTAAACTCATGTGGCCTTCAATTCCGGACACATTTTCTCTTCAAAATCCCAATGGCGCTCCTTCTCTTCTGAGCATTGTAGTGCGCCCGCCGAGCACTTTACATCCACATATGGAGTATGTTCTTACTCAGAGGAAATGGGGTTACAAATTTTGGGGGGCCTTTTTCCTATTTTCCCTTGTGAAAATGAAAAATGTAGGGTAACACCAGCATTTTAGTGAAAACATTTTTTTTTTTTCATTTTCCCATCCAAATTTTATGAAAATTCATCAAACACCTGTGGGGTGTTCAGGCTCACTATACCCCTTGTTACGTTCCGTGGGGGGGTGTAGTTTCCAAAATGGGGTCACATGTGGGTATTTATGTTTTTGCGTTTATGTCAGAACCACTGTAAAATCAGCCACCCCTGTGCAAATCACCAATTTAGGCCTCTAATGTACATGGTGCGCTCTCACTCCTGAGCCTTGTTGTGCATCCGCAGAGCGTTTTACGCCCACATATGGGGTATTTCCGCACTCAGGAGAAATTGTGTTACTAATTTTGGGGGGCTTTGTTTCCTTTTACTGCTTGTGAAAATAAAAAGTATGGGGCAACACCAGCATGTTAGTGTAAACTTATTTTTTTTTTTTTACACTAACAGGCTGGTGTAACCCCCAACTTTTCCTTTTCATAAGGGGTAAAAGGAGAAAAAGCCCCCCAAAATTTGTAGTGCAATTTCTCCCGAGTACGGAAATACCCCATACGTGGCCCTAAACTGTTTCCTTGAAATACGACAGGGCTCTGAAGTGAGAGAGCGCCATGTGCATTTGAGGACTAAATTAGGAATTGCATAGGTGCGGACATAGGGGTATTCTACGCCAGTGATTCCCAAACAGGGTGCCTCCAGCTGTTGCTTAACTCCTAGCATGCCTGGACAGTCAGTGGCTGTCCAGAAATGCTGGGAGTTGTTGTTTTGCAACAGCTGGAGGCTCTGTTTTGGAAACACTGCTGTACAATACGTTTTTCATTTTTATTGGGGGGGACAGTGTAAGGGGGTGTATATGTAGTGTTTACTCTTTATTATGTGTTAGTGTAGTGTAGTGTAGTGTTTTTAGGGTACATTCGCACTGGCGGGTTACGGTGAGTTTCCCGCTAGGAGTTTGAGCTGTGGCGAAAAATTTGCCGCAGACCAAACTTGAAGCAGGAAACTGACTGTTAACCTGTCCGTGTGAATGTACCCTGTACGTTCACATGGGGGGGGGGGGGCAAACCTCCAGCTGTTTCAAAACCACAACTCCCAGCATGCACTGACAGTGCATGCTGGGAGTTGTACTTTTGCAACAGCTGGAGGCACACTGGTTGGAAAACCTTCAGTTAGGTTCTGTTACCTAACAGTATTTTCCAAACAGTGTGCCTCCAGCTGTTGCAAAACTACAACTCCTGGCATGTACTTACATACCGTGCATGCTGGGAGTTGTACTTTTGCAACAGCTGGAGGCACACTGGTTGGAAAACCTTCAGTTAGGTTCTGTTACCTAACTCAGAATTTTCCAACCAGTGTGGCTCCAGCTGTTGCAAAACTACAACTCCCAGCATGTACTAATCGCCGAAGGGCATGCTGGGAGATGTAGTTATGCAACAGCTGGAGGTTACGGAATTACAACTCCCAGCATGGTGAGACAGCTGTTTGCTGTTTGAGCATGCTGGGATTTGCAGTTTTGCAACATCTGGAGGGCTACAGTCTATAGACCACTGCACAGTGATTTCCAAACTGTGACCCTCCAGATGTTGCAAAACTACAAATCCCAGCATGCCCTGACAGCAAAGAGCTGTTTGAGCATGCTAGGAGATGTAGTTTTGCAAGATCTGGAGGGATACAGTTTAGAGACCACTATATATTGGTCTCAAACTGCAACCCTCCAGCTGTTGCAAAACTACATATTCCAGCATGCCCAAACTGCAAACAGCTGTCTGGGCATGCTGGGAGTTGTAGTTTTGCAACATCTGGAGGGCTACAGTCTCAGACTGTAGCCCTCCTGATGTTGCTAGGCAACTTACCGGCTTCCGTAGCATCCAGGGAGCCGTCTTCTTCTGCCGCACGCCACCCGCGCCAATCTCCGTCGCCGCCCGACGATCCCCTTCGCCCGCAGCCTCCGGAGGGGTAAGTGGACGTCGGCGCCCGGTCCTCTTAGTTTTCCCCGTTCTGGCCCGCCTATTGTGGGTGGGCAGGACGGGGAAAACAAGAGTAAACACCTCGGCCCCTGATCTGCTATTGGTGGTCGCGTCTAGACCACCAATAGCAGGGATAGGAGGGGTGGTCGCAGTACAGTTTTTAAACCGGAGACAAAATCGTGGTCAACCACGGTTTTGACTCCGGTTTAAAAACCGTACTGCAACCGCATACGTTTTTTTTTTAACTTGGACGTCAATGGGAAACGCACATGTATACGGTTCCATACAGGAAAAATTTATACGTTTTTACTTTGCACATGCGCATTTGAATCCTAAAGTCCCCACCCAAGACCCCTCCCATTAAAAATGGACAAAAATTTCAAAAACGTATGGGGTTTTTTTTTCAATAAAAACTGACGGAACTGTATGCACTTTTAAAAACAGTATACTGTTTAAAAACGCATATGGTTTACTTTTTTCCATACTGTTCCATCCGTTTTTTGCCATACGGTTTTCTTTAGAAAAACGGATTGAAAACAGTATGGCAAAAACGTAGTGTGAACCCAGCCTTAGTCGTGGTTCCTGGTTGCTGATAGCTCCTGAGCATGCTTAATATAACTGGAGCGGGCAATGGACATAAATATACATCCATTGTCCTTAAGGGGTTAATGACACTTGACTGCCTGGGCTTGATCCGTGCATGCTGATTTGCAAGTGAGCTGTTCTTGTCTATGCACAAAGCTGCAAACAGTGCTATTTTGTCTAGTAATATTTTGGACCCCATGTTGGCAGGGCCATATTTACAGATTGCACTTGCCGCTGCTCTAGGAACTCGGACGTTTACATGAGCGGATTTACTTTCAAACTCTCAGCATTTTCCCTTCTGCGAGTTTGAAAGGGGGCAGGCTCTCCATGGCAAATTTTTGGCAGCAGTTCTGCTTTTGAAAATCAATGTCAGACCCTATTGACCTCAAGGGGTTCTGCGGTAGATTCCGCAACCCCAAATTTGCAGTGGAGAGCCTGCCCACTTTCAAACTCGCAATGGGAAACACGCTGTGAGTTTGAAAGTAAATCGTGTTGTGTGAATAAGCCCTTACGGTAATTCCACATGTGTCTGAATTTTATAATGAAGATCTGTCACAAAAATACAGCAAAAACTGCATGCATTACTTGCGGATTTTGTTACTGATTAACCTTGGATCTCACCCTATACACAAAAAGTGGGGAAATCACAAATCCACAACATAATAATAGAGCGGCTGTTCTGACTTTTTTGGATTTAACTAACGTCCGATATATTTCTCTAAGACACAGCATGTTGGGAACAGCTACATCATAAGTATATATCATTTATTTAATGCTGACCCCCCCCCCCCCAGGTTTCTGGTTGAAAATATAGCCCTATGTGTCAGAAATGTGACAGACCCTCTAAAACTCTTCCCATGTCATCGCTTTTCATTTCTTTTCTCTTTTTCTCTTCCTCCCCGCCTTCTAAGATAGCTTCTTATTTTTCCACCAACAGAGTCATATAATAAGGATTTTTTTATTTATAGCACAATGGGGGACATTTATCAAGGGATTTAGTGCTCTTTTTTTGCTTACAAAAGTTGCACAAAAAGTCGCATTAGCACTTAAGCAACTTTTTGTGCGACTTTTGGCTGTAAGCAAAAAGTTACATAAAAACGTACAAAAGTAAATTTTATTTTTTACTTTTCAGTGGTCAGGGATTTATCAAGTGCGAAAGTCGCACAAAAAGTCGCAAGCCCTCAAAAACTGTGTAAATGTAAGCCCAGAGCTGGCATACAAAACAGCTTTTGAGAGCAAATTTTATATTTCCCGCTGGCAACTGAGATCACGGCTCCAGCGGGAAATATATTGCCACTGTACAAAGGAGCCCGGGCTGGCATCACTCTGAAGCCGTCTGGGCTCCGTCTGATTCTAACCCCGCTACCCTAACATAATGACATCCCCCTTTTCTCCCACCCGCCTGCGCCGCACATCTCCCATCTGTCTGCTACCTGTTGCAAGACTACAACTCCCAGCATGTCCATACAGTGAGGGCATGCTGGGAGTTGTAGTATTGTAGCGGGCGGACAATGTGCAGTGCGGGCGGGTGGAAGACAAGGGGGGTTGGGGGTATGTACAGCAATGTCCCCATCCCCATCATTATCTTAGGGTAGCGGGGATAGAATCAGAGGAGCCCGGGCGGCTGCAGAGTGATGCCAGCCCGGGCTCCTTTTAACATACCTCGGAGCTGCGGATACTGCGGCACTGCTAGATGTTAAAAGGAGCCCGGGCTAGCCACACTTCAGTCGCCCGGGCTCCAAAAAATGCTGATCACTGTACTCCCCTGAATCTAAAGTAATCCACAAGAAACACAGTTCTGAAATGAGAAGAAAAAAAACGAGTTAGTACATTTAGGGGAAAAAAAGCGGTAAAAAATTAAAAAAAAAAAAAAACATATATTTATTCAACCCACCATGATAGTATAATAAATGTTTCACACATAAGCAAAGCCAAAAGCAAGAAAAAAATGCCTACAGAACTTGCTTACCAAAGCAACGATGATAAATGTCCCCGAATATTCTTTAATATTTTGTCTTGTAAAATGTTAGCTATCACCATAGAAGCCTAACAGATACCATTAAAACTAACAATATAAATTCATACAGTGGCCTTACCGGCTTTCTTTGTTAACCTTCCCTTATGACATCACACATGTGACATCACCAAGTGTTTGGAGCTATCTCTTCCAGCCACTAGTACAGTTCAGGTCCTAACCATCAGAGGGAGCGCACACGAAGAGCAGGAGAAGAGGAAGAGGACAAGATGACACAGGAGAGGTACATAAATCCTAAATATTGGTCAGAATACATCTAGAGTTCTAGATTTGCTAATAATGACAAGACCCATTAAATAAAATGAGGGAAATTTATCAAAAGCTGTCCAGAGGAAAAGTTGCTGAGTTGCCCATAGAAACCAATCAGATCGCTTCTTTAATTTTTGAAAAGGCCTCTAAAAAATGAAAGAATCAATCTGATTGGTTGCTATGGGCAATTGGTCAACATTTCCTCTGCACGGGTTGTGATAAATCCCCCCATAGACTCGGGGTTGGTGGGGGGTGGGGATGTAAGTACTGTAGGGGTATAGTAAGTCTATGGGGAAATTTATCAAAACCTGAGTAGATGAAGGGTGGAGCAGTTTCCCATAGCAACCAATCAGATCGCTTCTTTTAGTTTTCAGAGGCCTTTTCAAAAATTAAAGTAGATATCTATTTGGTTGCTAAGGGCATTTTTCTCTGCACAGATTTTGATAAATCTCCCCCTATATGTATAGTTTTCCATACATAGAAAGGGAAAAGCACCTAAATGTCTAAAACACACCTATATGTTCCATGTATGTGACCTACTAATGGGGGTGACAGGGAGGAGATCTCTGAACTTTCAACATGACATTTTCAGTAGAGATGATTCAGGGATTTATCCAATTGACAGCAGGTGATGGAGAAATGTTTCTGCACCTTGTCTATGACAATCATGGATGGTTCTTGCCTTCCTTAGTTTGTAGCGCTATTGTTACCATTAAAGATGTCAGAACCCTGAAATAAACCCTAACAGACCCAACTAACTAAGGAGTACAAGAGAGTTTGCTCATGGTTATTAAAAAATAATCTGGCATAGCTGTAATATCTGTTACAAACAGAAGCCAGGGGGCTAGAATGAAAAGGAAAAAAAAATTGATTTATATTAGTTGAAATACCTTTTCGTAAGTAGAAACAAGGACCATGAATTTATTTAAAAACATAGCCAAAAATCCCACTATAAATTCATACAGTGGCCTGACCAGCCTTCTTTGTTAACCTTCCCTTATGACATCACACATGTGACGTCATCAAGTGTTTGGAGCTATCTCTACCAGCCACTAGTACAGTTCAGGTCCTAACCATCAGAGGGAGCGCACACGAAGAGCAGGAGAAGAGGAAGAGGACAAGATGACACAGGAGAGGTACATAAATCCTAAATATTGGTCAGAATACATGTAGAGTTCGATGGCTTGCAAATAATGACAAGATCTATTAAATATGTTGGGGGAGATTCATCAAAACCTGTGGAGAGGAAAGATTGACCAGCTGCCTATAGCAACCAATCGGATCACTTCTTTAATTCTTAATAAGGCCTCTGAAAGAAGCAATCTTATTGGTTGCTACGGGCAACAGGTCAACTTTTCCTCTGCACTGGTTTTGATAAATCTCCCCCTTTATGTATAGTTTTCCATACATAGAAAGGGAAAAGCACCTAAATGTCTAAAACACACCTATATGTTCAGTGTATGTGACCTACTAATGGGGGTGGCAGGGAAGTAATATAAGAGATCTCTGACCTTTAACATGACCTTCTGTTATAACCTAAAACAAGAATTTAGGCAGAAATTATGTATATTTCACTATTATAATGCTGGATTTCATGTATGACTATTAATACAGAATCATAAAAAGAAATGCATACATAGAATTTTCTTTAACAAGATTGTCCCACAGAGAAAATTTGGTAAAATCAGATGTGTGTCCCATACATATATGTAAAGGGGAACAAATGTGTTGTTTTTAAGGAAAAAACTTATATCTCTGTAGAGTTCTTCACCCCCATGGATCTGATCACCTAGTTTCCTCTCTGAGCTCTAACCCTGCTGTTGCCAGGCGACAGAGCACACACTTTCCCACAATCCCCCTTGCTTATATGCACAGTGGAGACAAACTGCCATTACCTTCAGGAGACTGCAGGTGAACTGGGCATGTATTACCCCGCCATAGTTGGTCGTAACCAAGGGCAACAGTTATCAAAACAATGCAGGTACATGGAGGATTAGTAATCTTATATTGCTCACTAAGAGAGATATAGACTTGCATTGAGGGGGCGGAGCGTGACATGATGAGGGGGCAGGGCTATGACATCACGAGCTCCCGGCGGAGGCTCCAGCGTTCAGAACAGTTTGTTCCAAGCACTGAGCAGCGAAGTACCCCTTTAAATGTCTAAATATCTTCAGTGTATGTGACATAGTAACAGGGGTGATAGGAAAGAAATTTTCAACATGACACACAGAGTCACACACACCTCCTGTTATAACATAAGACAAGAATTTATGTTTACATTACGTATATTTAACCATTATAATGCTGGATCTTATGTTTGACCATTAAAGGGAACCAAGCAGCAAATTTTACCATATCTAACGCTTGGCAACATGTTATACAGTGATCCCTCAACTTACAATGGCCTCAACATGCAATAGTTTCAACATACAATGGGGGAGATTTATCAAAACCTGTCCAGAGGAAAAGTTGTCTAGTTGCCCATATCAGATCACTTCTTTCATTTTTAACAAGACCTCTGCAAAATCAAAGAAGCAATCTGATTGGTTGTTATGGGCAACTGGGCAACTTTTCCTTTGCACACATTTTGATAAATCTTCCCCAACTGTCTTTTCTGGGCAATTGTAACTTGAAATCAGACTTAGCATACAATGCTACAGACAGTCCAGATCTGCAAAACATGTCAATGGCTGGAAGTATTGACCAATCAGAATGGGCATTTTACTTCTAATACACCTGTATTACTGAAGTGCATGCATTGACTGGCTGTCTGGTAGCGCCTCCCTACAGTACAGGGAGGTACTACATGTTCTGTACTACTCGACGACTTATTAACTTCATATCCTCACCATCCCTGGGTGTAAAAATGTCTTCCAGGAATGGTGAGGATATAGATTTTACCATATATAATGTGTTGCCAGGCATTATATAGGGTAGAATCTGCTGCTTGGTTCCCTTTAACTCTGAATCATAAAAAGAAATGCATACACTGAAATTTCTTTATACCATAACTGGAATATGTACGAATATGTTGAGTAGACGTTCTAGCTGTTCTCTACCTTACATTCTTGTATTGCCTCTTACTATTAGACAGTACTGAAATTAAAGGGGGTTTTCATGACTTTTGTGATTGCTGGTCTATTTACAGAATAGCCCCTCAATTACTGTTCAGTGGGCTGCACTATACAGTGAATGGGGACGAGAGCCTTGCACTCTTCAATATATAGTGGTGGTTCTGGATAACTGCAGCTCGGCTCTCTCTGAAGTAGATGTGAGCTGAGCTTCTGTTACGCCTCGGGGCACCCCTTGGAAAAAACAATTTTCGCAGGGAACCCATACCAAAGTTGACGAGTAAAAAGGTAGCAGAAAGGTTAACATGGGTAACAGGAGTGTTGAGGAGTGTACTTGGGTGGCAGAGTGGTTTAGAGGAGTTTACATGGGTGATAGATGGATGTACATGGGTGACAGTGGGCGTAGTGGGTGACAGAGGGGTGTACATGGGTGACAGAGAGGTGTTGGGCGTGTAGAGGAGTGTACATGGGTGATAGAGGAGCGTAGAGGAGTGTACATGGTAACAGAGGAGTGTAGAGGATTGTACATGGGTGTCAGAGGGGTGTAGAGGAGTGTACATGGGTGACAGAGGATCGTAGAGTAGTGTACATGGGTGACAGGGGGACGTAGGGGGTGAAAGAGGGGTGTACGGGGTGATAGAAGGGTGTATATAGGTGACAGAGGGGTGTTGGGGGTGTTGAGATGTGTACATGGGTGGCAGAGTGGTTTAGAGGAGTGTATATGAGTGATAGATGGGTGCAAATGGGTGAAAGGGGGCGTAGGGGGTGACAGAGTGGTGTACATTGGTGACAGAGAGGTGTTGGGGGTGTAGAGGAGTGTACGTGGGTGACAGAGAAGCGCAGAGTAGTATACATGGATAACAGAAGGGTGTAGGGGTGTACATTGGTGATAGAGGGGTGTAGAGGAGTGTGCATGGGTGACAGGGGAGCGTAGAGGAGTGTAAATGGATAACAGATGGGTGTAGAGGGGTGTACATGGGTGACAGAGCGGTGTAGAGGAGTGTACATGGGTGACAGAGGGGTGTAGAGGAGTGTACATGGGTGACAGAGGGGTGTAGAGGAGTGTACATGGGTGACAGAGGGGTGTAGAGAAGTGTACATGGGTAACAGAGGAGTGTAGAGGAGTGTACAGAGGCCTACATTACTATTACTTGATTAACTGTTGTATACTATATAAAACATTTAGATAAAATATTTTACAAAAATATACATTATATTTTAAGTTCCTTTTTCCACTCCTTTTTCCATAATTCCTGAGATAAGTAGTTCTGGCCCTAGAGTGTTATATATATTAGCGTCTGTAGCATGTATCAGGAACATGTTATCATACCTGTGTCTTTTTTACAGATGACTGATGCCCGGTGAAAAGGTGAACGTGACATATACCCCCGTCAGCTACAAGAAATGAACCTCGAAACAGGTAATTAATATTTATATTAATTACTGATAACAATCAGGCTAGATGTAAAATCTAGACCTGCAGACATGTCATAGTCTTTCTCGTATACATGAAGATATATGTGTTTTTAATAAATATATCGTCTATGGACAGCTTTATATATAACACAACCATATCTCAGGTACAGAGATTAGGAACATTCCAAAGTTGGCGAGTAAAAAGGTAGCAGAAAGGTGAACATGGGTAGCAGGAGTGTCGAGGAGTGTAAATGGGTGGCAGAGTGGTTTAGAGGAGTGTACATGGGTGATAGATGGGTGTACATGGGTGACTGGGGGCGTAGAGGGTGACAGAGGGGTGTACATGGGTGACAGAGGTGTTGGGTGTGTAAAGGAGTGTACATGGGTGATAGGGGAGCATAGAGGAGTGTACATGGTAACAGAGGAGTGTAGAGGAGTGTACATGGGTGTGAGAGGGGTGTAGAGGAGTGTACATGGGTGACAGAGCAGCGTAGAGGAGTGTAAATGGGTAACAGAGGAGTATGCATGGGTGACAGGGGGACGTAGGGGGTGAAAGAGGGGTGTAAGGGGTGATAGAGGGGTGTACATAGGTGACAGAGGGGTGTTGGGGGTGTAGAGGAGTGTACAAGGGTGACAGAGGATCGTAGAGTAGTGTACATGGTTGACAGGGGGACGTAGGGGGTGAAAGAGGGGTGTACGGGGTGATAGAAGGGTGTACATAGGTGACAGAGGGGTGTTGGGGATGTAGAGATGTGTACATGGGTGGCAGAGTGGTTTAGAGGAGTGTATATGAGTGATAGATGGGTGTAAATGGGTGAAAGGGGGCGTAGGGGGGTGACAGAGTGGTGTACATTGGTGACAGAGAGGTGTTGGGGGTGTAGATTAGTGTACGTGGGTGACAGAGGAGCGCAGAGTAGTATACATGGATAACAGAAGGGTAAAGGGGTGTACAATGGTGATAGAGGGGTGTAGAGGAGTGTACATGGGTGACGGAGGAGCTTAGAGGAGTGTCAATGGGTAACAGATGGGTGTAGAGGGGTGTACATGGTTGACAGAGCGGTGTAGAGGAGTGAACATGTGTAACAGAGTTGTGTAGAGGAGTGTACATGGGTGACAGAGGGGTGTAGAGGAGTGTACATGGGTGACAGAGGGGTGTAGAGGAGTGTACATGGGTAACAGAGGAGTGTAGAGGAGTGTACAGAGGCCTACATCACCATTACTTGATTAACTGTTGTATATTATATAAAACATTTAGATAAAATATTTTACAAAAATATACATTATATTTTAAGTTCCTTTTTCCACTCCTTTTTCCATAATTCCTGAGTTAAGTAGTTCTGGCCCTAGAGTGTTATATATATTAGCGTCTGTAGCATGTATCAGGAACATGTTATCATACCTGTGTCTTTTTTTACAGATGACTGATGACCAGTGAAAAGGTGAAAGTGACATATACCCCCGTCAGCTGCAAGAAAGGAACCACAAAACAGGTAATTAATATTTATATTAATTACTGATAACAATCAGGCTAGATGTAAAATTTAGACCTGCAGACATGTCATAGTCTTTCCCGTATACATGAAGATATATGTGTTTTTAATAAGTATATCGTCTATGGACATCTTTATATATAACACAACCATATCTCAGGTACAGAGATTAGGAACATTCCAAAGTCGACGAGCAAAAAGGTAGCAGAAAGGTGAACATGGGTAACAGGAGTGTCGAGGAGTGTACATGGGTGGCAGAGTGGTTTAGAGGAGTGTACATGGGTGATAGATTTGTGTACATGGGTAGCAGGGGGCGTAGGGGGTGACAGAGGGGTGTACATGGGTGACAGAGGTGTTGGGTGTGTAGAGGAGTGTACATGGGTGATAGGGGAGCATAGAGGAGTGTACATGGTAACAGAGGAGTGTAGAGGAGTGTACATGGGTGTCAGAGGGGTGTAGAGGAGTGTACATGGGTGACAGAGGAGCGTAGAGGAGTGTACATGGGTAACAGAGGAGTATACATGGGTGACAGGGGGACGTAGGGGTGAAAGAGGGGTGTACGGGGTGATAGAGTGGTGTACATAGGTGACAGAGGGGTGTTGGGGGTGTAGAGGTGTGTACATGGGTGGCAGAGTGGTTTAGAGGAGTGTATACGAGTGATAGATGGGTGTAAATGGGTGAAAGGGGGCGTAGGGGGTGACAGAGTGGTGTACATTGGTGACAGAGAGGTGTTGGGGGTGTAGAGGAGTGTACGTGGGTGACAGAGAAGCGCAGAGTAGTATACATGGATAACAGAAGGGTGTAGGGGTGTAGATTGGTGATAGAGGGGTGTAGAGGAGTGTACATGGGTGACGGAGGAGCGCAGAGGAGTGTAAATGGGTAACAGATGGGTGTAGAGGGGTGTACATGGGTGACAGAGCGGTGTAGAGGAGTGTACAAGGGTGAGAGAGGGGTGTACATGGGTAACAGAGGAGTGTACTGAGGCCTACATTACCATTACTTGATTAACTGTTGTATATTATATAAAACATTTAGTTAAAATATTTTACAAAAATATACATTATATTTTAAGTTCCTTTTTCCACTCCTTTTTCCATAATTCCTGAGATAAGTAGTTTTGGCCCTAGATTGTTAAATCTAGACCTGCAGACATGTCATAGTCTTTCCCGTATACATGAAGATATATGTGTTTTTAATAAGTATATCGTCTATGGACAGCTTTATATATAACACAACCATATATCAGGTAAAGAGATTAGGAACATTCCAAAGTTGACAAGTAAAAAGGTAGCAGAAAGGTGAACATGGGTAACAGGAATGTCGAGGAGTGTACATGGGTTGCAGAGTGGTTCAGAGGAGTGTACATGGGTGATAGATGGATGTACATGGGTGACAGGGGGCGAAAGGGGTGACAGAGGGGTGTACATGGGTGACAGAGGTGTCGGATGTGTAGAGGAGTGTACATGGGTAATAGGGGAGCATAGAGGAGTGTACATGGTAACAGAGGAGTGTAGAGGAGTGTACATGGGTGTCAGAGGGGTGTAGAGGAGTGTACATGGGTGACAGAGGAGCGTAGAGGAGTGTACATGGGTAACAGAGGAGTGTACATGGGCGACAGGGGGATGTAGGGGTTGAAAGAGGGGTGTAGGGGGTGATAGAAGGGTGCACATAGGTGACAGAGGGGTGTTGGGGGTGTAGAGGTGTGTACATGGGTGGCAGAGTGGTTCAGAGGAGTGTATATGAGTGATAGATGGGTGTAAATGGGTGAAAGGGGGCATAGGGGGTGACAGAGTGGTGTACATTGGTGACAGAGAGGTGTTGGGGGTGTAGAGGAGTGTACGTGGGTGACAGAGGAGCGCAGAGTAGTATACATGGATAACAGAAGGGTGTAGGGGTGTACAATGGTGATAGAGGGGTGTAGAGGAGTGTACATGGGTGACGGAGGAGCTTAGAGGAGTGTCAATGGGTAACAGATGGGTGTAGAGGGGTGTACATGGTTGACAGAGGGGTGTAGAGGAGTGTACATGGGTGACAGAGGGGTGTACATGGGTAACAGAGGAGTGTAGAGGAGTGTACAGAGGCCTACATCACCATAACTTGATTAACTGTTGTATATTATATAAAACATTTAGATAAAATATTTTACAAAAATATACATTATATTTTAAGTTCCTTTTTCCACTCCTTTTTCCATAGTTAAGTAGTTCTGGCCCTAGAGTGTTATATATATTAGCGTCTGTAGCATGTATCAGGAACATGTTATCATACTTGTGTCTTTTTTTACAGATGACTGATGACCAGTGAAATGGTGAACGTGACATATACCCCCGTCAGCTGCAAGAAAGGAACCACAAAACAGGTAATTAATATTTATATTAATTACTGATAACAATCAGGCTAGATGTAAAATTTAGACCTGCAGACATGTCATAGTCTTTCCCGTATACATGAAGATATATGTGTTTTTAATAAGTATATCGTCTATGGACATCTTTATATATAACACAACCATATCTCAGGTACAGAGATTAGGAACATTCCAAAGTTGACGAGCAAAAAGGTAGCAGAAAGGGGAACATGGGTAACAGGAGTGTCGAGGAGTGTACATGGGTGGCAGAGTGGTTTAGAGGAGTGTACATGGGTGATAGATTTGTGTACATGGGTGACAGGGGGCGTAGGGGGTGACAGAGGGATGTACATGGGTGACAGAGGTGTTGGGTGTGTAGAGGAGTGTACATGGGTGATAGGGGAGCATAGAGGAGTGTACATGGTAACAGAGGAGTGTAGAGGAGTGTACATGGGTGTCAGAGGGGTGTAGAGGAGTGTACATGGGTGACAGAGGAGCGTAGAGGAGTGTACATGGGTAACAGAGGAGTATACATGGGTGACAGGGGGCGTAGGGGGTGACAGAGTGGTGTACATTGGTGACAGAGAGGTGTTGGGGGTGTAGAGGAGTGTATGTGGGTGACAGAGGAGCGCAGAGTAGTATACATGGATAACAGAAGGGTGTAGGGGTGTACATTGGTGATAGAGGGGTGTAGAGGAGTGTACATGGGTGACGGAGGAGCTTAGAGGAGTGTAAATGGGTAACAGATGGGTGTAGAGGGGTGTACATGGGTGACAGAGCGGTGTAGAGGAGTGTACATGGGTGACAGAGGGGTGTAGAGGAGTGTACATGGGTGACAGAGGGGTGTAGAGAAGTGTACATGGGTGACAGAGGATCATAGAGTAGTGTACATGGGTGACAGGGGACGTAGGGGGTGAAAGAGGGGTGTACGGGGTGATAGAAGGGTGTACACAGGTGACAGAGGGGTGTTGGGGGTGTAGAGATGTGTACATGGGTGGCAGAGTGGTTTAGAGGAGTGTATATGAGTGATAGATGGGTGTACATGGGTGAAAGGGGGCGTAGGGGGTGACAGAGGGGTGTACATGGGTGACAGAGGTGTTGGGTGTGTAGAGGAGTGTACATGGGTAATAGGGGAGCATAGAGGAGTGTACATGGTAACAGAGGAGTGTAGAGGAGTGTACATGGGTGTCAGAGGGGTGTAGAGGAGTGTACATGGGTGACAGAGGAGCGTAGAGGAGTGTACATGGGTAACAGAGGAGTGTACATGGGTGACAGGGGGATGTAGAGGGTGAAAGAGGGGTGTACAGGGTGATAGAGGGGTGTACATAGGTGAGGGGTGTTGGGGGTGTAGAGCTGTGTACATGGGTGGCAGAGTGGTTCAGGGTAGTGTATATGAGTGATAGATGGGTGTAAATGGGTGAAAGGGGGCGTAGGAGGTGACAGAGTGGTGTACATTGGTGACAGAGAGGTGTTGGGGGTGTAGATTAGTGTACGTGGGTGAAAGAGGAGTGCAGAGTAGTATACATGGATAACAGAAGGGTGTAGGGGTGTACATTGGTGATAGAGGGGTGTAGAGGAGTGTACATGGGTGACGGAGGAGCTTAGAGGAGTGTAAATGGGTAACAGATGGGTGTAGAGGGGTGTACATGGGTAACAGAGTGGTGTAGAGGAGTGTACATGGGTGACAGAGGGGTGTAGAGGAGTGTACATGGGTGACAGAGGATCATAGAGTAGTGTACATGGGTGACAGGGGGACGTAGGGGGTGAAAGAGGGGTGTACGGGGTTATAGAAGGGTGTACATAGGTGACAGAGGGGTGTTGGGGGTGTAGAGATGTGTACATGGGTGGCAGAGTGGTTTAGAGGAGTGTATATGAGTGATAGATGGGTGTAAATGGGTGAAAGGGGGCGAAGGGGGTGACAGAGTGGTGTTGGGGGTGTAGAGGAGTGTACGTGGGTGACAGAGGAGCGCAGAGTAGTATACATGGATAACAGAAGGGTGTATAGGTGTACATTGGTGATAGAAGGGTGTAGAGGAGTGTACATGGGTGACGGAGGAGCTTAGAGGAGTGTAAATGGGTAACAGATGGGTGAAGAGGAGTGTACATGAGTGACAGAGGGGTGTAGAGGATTGTACATGGGTGTCAGAGGGGTGTAGAGGAGTGTACATGGGTGACAGAGGATCGTAGAGTAGTGTACATGGGTGACAGGGGGACGTAGGGGGTGAAAGAGGGGTGTACGGGGTGATAGAAGGGTGTACGTAGGTGACAGAGGGGTGTTGGGGGTGTAGAGATGTGTACATGGGTGGCAGAGTGGTTTAGAGGAGTGTATATGAGTGATAGATGGGTGTAAATGGGTGAAAGGGGGCGAAGGGGGTAACAGAGTGCTGTACATTGGTGACAGAGAGGTGTTGGGGGTGTAGAGGAGTGTACGTGGGTGACAGAGGAGCGCAGAGTAGTATACATGGATAACAGAAGGGTGTAGGGGTGTACATTGGTGATAGAAGTGTGTAGAGGAGTGTACATGGGTGACGGAGGAGCTTAGAGGAGTGTACATGGGTAACAGATGGGTGTAGAGGGGTGTACATGGGTGACAGAGCGGTGTAGAGGAGTGTACATGGGTGATAGAGGGGTGTAGAGGAGTGTACATGGGTGACAGAGGGGTGTAGAGGAGTGTACATGGGTGACAGAGGGGTGTAGAGGAGTGTACATGGGTAACAGAGGAGTGAAGAGGAGTGTACAGAGGCCTACATTACCATTACTTGATTAACTGTTGTATATTATATAAAACATTTAGATAAAATATATTACAAAAATATACATTATATTTTAAGTTCCTTTTTCCACTCCTTTTTCTATAATTCCTGAGATAAGTAGTTCTGGCCCTAGAGTGTTATAAATATTAGCGTCTGTAGCATGTATCAGCAACATGTTATCACACCTGTGTCTTTTTTACAGAGGACTAATGCCCGGTGAAAAGGTGAACGTGTCATATACCCCCGTTAGCTGCAAGAAAGGAACCACGAAACAGGTAATTAATATTTATATTAATTACTGATAACAATCAGGCTAGATGTAAAATCTAGACCTGCAGACATGTCATAGTCTTTCCCGTATACATGAAGATATATGTGTTTTTAATAAGTATATCGTCTATGGACAGCTTTATATATAACACAACCATATCTCAGGTACAGAGATTAGGAACATTCCAAAGTTGACGAGTAAAAAGGTAGCAGAAAGGTGAACATGGGTAACAGGAGTGTCGAAGAGTGTACATGGGTGATAGATGGGTGTACATGGGTGACAGTGGGCGTAGGGAGTAACAGAGGGGGGAACATGGGTGACAGAGAGGTGTTGGGTGTGTAGAGGAGTGTACATGGGTGATAGAGGAGCGTAGAGGAGTGTACATGGTAACAGAGGAGTGGTGTCAGAGGGGTGTAGAGGAGTGTACATGGGTGACAGAGGATCGTAGAGTAGTGTACATGGGTGACAAGGGGACGTAGGGGGGTGAAAGAGGGGTGTACGGGGTGATAGAGGGGTGTACATAGGTGACAGAGGGGTGTTGGGGGTGTAGAGGTGTGTACATGGGTGGCAGAGTGGTTCAGAGGAGTGTATATGAGTGATAGATGGGTGTAAATGGGTGAAAGGGGGCGTAGGGGGTGACAGAGTGGTGTACATTGGTGACAGAGAGGTGTTGGGGGTGTAGAGGAGTGTACGTGGGTGACAGAGGAGCGCAGAGTAGTATACATGGATAACAGAAGGGTGTAGGCGTGTACATTGGTGATAGAAGGGTGTAGAGGAGTGTACATGGGTGACGGAGGAGCTTAGAGGAGTGTAAATGGGTAACAGATGGGTGTAGAGGGGTGTACATGGGTGACAAAGGGGTGTAGAGGAGTGTACATGGGTGACAGAGGGGTGTAGAGGAGTGTACATGGGTGACAGAGGATCGTAGAGTAGTGTACATGGCTGACAGGGGGACGTAGGGGTGAAAGGGGTGTACGGGGTGATAGAAGGTTGTACGTAGGTGACAGAGGGGTGTTGGGGTGTAGAGATGTGTACATGGGTGGCAGAGTGCTTTAGAGGAGTGTATATGAGTGATAGATGGGTGTAAATGGGTGAAAGGGGGCGTAGGGGGTGACAGAGTGGTGTACATTGGTGACAGAGAGGTGTTGGGGGTGTAGAGGAGTGTACGTGGGTGACAGAGGAGCGCAGAGTAGTATACATGGATAACAGAAGGGTGTAGGGGTGTACATTGGTGATAGAAGGGTGTAGAGGAGTGTACATGGGTGACTGAGGAGCTTAGAGGAGTGTACATGGGTAACAGATGGGTGTAGAGGGGTGTACATGGGTGACAGAGCGGTGTAGAGGAGTGTACATGGGTGACAGAGGGGTGTAGAGGAGTGTACATGGGTGACAGAGGGGTGTAGAGGAGTGTACATGGGTGACAGAGGGGTGTAGAGGAGTGTACATGGGTAACAGAGGAGTGAAGAGGAGTGTACAGAGGCCTACATTACCATTACTTGATTAACTGTTGTATATTATATAAAACATTTAGATAAAATATATTACAAAAATATACATTATATTTTAAGTTCCATTTTCCACTCCTTTTTCTATAATTCCTGAGATAAGTAGTTCTGGCCCTAGAGTGTTATATATATTAGCGTCTGTAGCATGTATCAGGAACATGTTATCATACCTGTGTCTTTTTTACAGAGGACTAATGCCCGGTAAAAAGGTGAACGTGTCATATACCCCCGTTAGCTGCAAGAAAGGAACCACGAAACAGGTAATTAATATTTATATTAATTACTGATAACAATCAGGCTAGATGTAAAATCTAGACCTGCAGACATGTCATAGTCTTTCCCGTATACATGAAGATATATGTGTTTTTAATAAGTATATCGTCTATGGACAGCTTTATATATAACACAACCATATCTCAGGTACAGAGATTAGGAACATTCCAAAGTTGACGAGTAAAAAGGTAGCAGAAAGGTGAACATGGGTAACAGGAGTGTCGAGGAGTGTACATGGGTGATAGATGGGTGTACATGGGTGACAGTGGGCGTAGGGAGTAACAGAGGGGGGAACATGGGTGACAGAGAGGTGTTGGGTGTGTAGAGGAGTGTACATGGGTGATAGAGGAGCGTAGAGGAGTGTACATGGTAACAGAGGAGTGGTGTCAGAGGGGTGTAGAGGAGTGTACATGGGTGACAGAGGATCGTAGAGTAGTGTACATGGGTGACAAGGGGACGTAGGGGGTGAAAGAGGGGTGTACGGGGTGATAGAGGGGTGTACATAGGTGACAGAGGGGTGTTGGGGGTGTAGAGGTGTGTACATGGGTGGCAGAGTGGTTCAGAGGAGTGTATATGAGTGATAGATGGGTGTAAATGGGTGAAAGGGGGCGTAGGGGGTGACAGAGTGGTGTACATTGGTGACAGAGAGGTGTTGGGGGTGTAGAGGAGTGTACGTGGGTGACAGAGGAGCGCAGAGTAGTATACATGGATAACAGAAGGGTGTAGGGGTGTACATTGGTGATAGAAGGGTGTAGAGGAGTGTACATGGGTGACGGAGGAGCTTAGAGGAGTGTAAATGGGTAACAGATGGGTGTAGAGGGGTGTACATGGGTGACAAAGGGGTGTAGAGGAGTGTACATGGGTGACAGAGGGGTGTAGCGGAGTGTACATGGGTGACAGAGGATCGTAGAGTAGTGTACATGGGAGACAGGGGGACGTAGGGGTGAAAGAGGGGTGTACGGGGTGATAGAAGGGTGTACGTAGGTGACAGAGGGGTGTTGGGGTGTAGAGATGTGTACATGGGTGGCAGAGTGGTTTAGAGGAGTGTATATGAGTGATAGATTGGTGTAAATGGGTGAAAGGGGGCGTAGGGGGTGACAGAGTGGTGTAAATTGGTGACAGAGAGGTGTTGGGGGTGTAGAGGAGTGTACGTGGGTGGCAGAGGAGCGCAGAGTAGTATACATGGATAACAGAAGGGTGTAGGGGTGTACATTGGTGATAGAAGGGTGTAGAGGAGTGTACATGGGTGACGGAGGAGCTTAGAGGAGTGTACATGGGTAACAGATGGGTGTAGAGGGGTGTACATGGGTGACAGAGCGGTGTAGAGGAGTGTACATGGGTGACAGAGGGGTGTAGAGGAGTGTACATGGGTGACAGAGGGGTGTAGAGGAGTGTACATGGGTGACAGAGGGGTGTAGAGGAGTGTACATGGGTAACAGAGGAGTGAAGAGGAGTGTACAGAGGCCTACATTACCATTACTTGATTAACTGTTGTATATTATATAAAACATTTAGATAAAATATATTACAAAAATATACATTATATTTTAAGTTCCTTTTTCCACTCTTTTTTCTATAATTCCTGAGATAAGTAGTTCTGGCCCTAGAGTGTTATATATATTAGCGTCTGTAGCATGTATCAGGAACATGTTATCATACCTGTGTCTTTTTTACAGAGGACTAATGCCCGGTAAAAAGGTGAACGTGTCATATACCCCCGTTAGCTGCAAGAAAGGAACCACGAAACAGGTAATTAATATTTATATTAATTACTGATAACAATCAGGCTAGATGTAAAATCTAGACCTGCAGACATGTCATAGTCTTTCCCGTATACATGAAGATATATGTGTTTTTAATAAGTATATCGTCTATGGACAGCTTTATATATAACACAACCATATCTCAGGTACAGAGATTAGGAACATTCCAAAGTTGACGAGTAAAAAGGTAGCAGAAAGGTGAACATGGGTAACAGGAGTGTCGAGGAGTGTACATGGGTGATAGATGGGTGTACATGGGTGACAGTGGGCGTAGGGAGTAACAGAGGGGGGAACATGGGTGACAGAGAGGTGTTGGGTGTGTAGAGGAGTGTACATGGGTGATAGAGGAGCGTAGAGGAGTGTACATGGTAACAGAGGAGTGGTGTCAGAGGGGTGTAGAGGAGTGTACATGGGTGACAGAGGATCGTAGAGTAGTGTACATGGGTGACAAGGGGACGTAGGGGGTGAAAGAGGGGTGTACGGGGTGATAGAGGGGTGTACATAGGTGACAGAGGGGTGTTGGGGGTGTAGAGGTGTGTACATGGGTGGCAGAGTGGTTCAGAGGAGTGTATATGAGTGATAGATGGGTGTAAATGGGTGAAAGGGGGCGTAGGGGGTGACAGAGTGGTGTACATTGGTGACAGAGAGGTGTTGGGGGTGTAGAGGAGTGTACATGGGTGACAGAGGAGCGCAGAGTAGTATACATGGATAACAGAAGGGTGTAGGGGTGTACATTGGTGATAGAAGGGTGTAGAGGAGTGTACATGGGTGACGGAGGAGCTTAGAGGAGTGTAAATGGGTAACAGATGGGTGTAGAGGGGTGTACATGGGTGACAAAGGGGTGTAGAGGAGTGTACATGGGTGACAGAGGGGTGTAGCGGAGTGTACATGGGTGACAGAGGATCGTAGAGTAGTGTACATGGGAGACAGGGGGACGTAGGGGTGAAAGAGGGGTGTACGGGGTGATAGAAGGGTGTACGTAGGTGACAGAGGGGTGTTGGGGTGTAGAGATGTGTACATGGGTGGCAGAGTGGTTTAGAGGAGTGTATATGAGTGATAGATTGGTGTAAATGGGTGAAAGGGGGCGTAGGGGGTGACAGAGTGGTGTAAATTGGTGACAGAGAGGTGTTGGGGGTGTAGAGGAGTGTACGTGGGTGGCAGAGGAGCGCAGAGTAGTATACATGGATAACAGAAGGGTGTAGGGGTGTACATTGGTGATAGAAGGGTGTAGAGGAGTGTACATGGGTGACGGAGGAGCTTAGAGGAGTGTACATGGGTAACAGATGGGTGTAGAGGGGTGTACATGGGTGACAGAGCGGTGTAGAGGAGTGTACATGGGTGACAGAGGGGTGTAGAGGAGTGTACATGGGTGACAGAGGGGTGTAGAGGAGTGTACATGGGTGACAGAGGGGTGTAGAGGAGTGTACATGGGTAACAGAGGAGTGAAGAGGAGTGTACAGAGGCCTACATTACCATTACTTGATTAACTGTTGTATATTATATAAAACATTTAGATAAAATATATTACAAAAATATACATTATATTTTAAGTTCCTTTTTCCACTCTTTTTTCTATAATTCCTGAGATAAGTAGTTCTGGCCCTAGAGTGTTATATATATTAGCGTCTGTAGCATGTATCAGGAACATGTTATCATACCTGTGTCTTTTTTACAGAGGACTAATGCCCGGTGAAAAGGTGAACGTGTCATATACCCCCGTTAGCTGCAAGAAAGGAACCACGAAACAGGTAATTAATATTTATATTAATTACTGATAACAATCAGGCTAGATGTAAAATCTAGACCTGAAGACATGTCATAGTCTTTCCCGTATACATGAAGATATATGTGTTTTTAATAAGTATATCGTCTATGGACAGCTTTATATATAACACAACCATATCTCAGGTACAGAGATTAGGAACATTCCAAAGTTGACGAGTAAAAAGGTAGCAGAAAGGTGAACATGGGTAACAGGAGTGTCGAGGAGTGTACATGGGTGATAGATGGATGTACATGGGTGACAGTGGGCGTAGGGAGTAACAGAGGGGGGAACATGGGTGACAGAGAGGTGTTGGGTGTGTAGAGGAGTGTACATGGGTGATAGAGGAGCGTAGAGGAGTGTACATGGTAACAGAGGAGTGGTGTCAGAGGGGTGTAGAGGAGTGTACATTTGTGACAGAGGATCGTAGAGTAGTGTACATGGGTGACAAGGGGACGTAGGGGGTGAAAGAGGGGTGTACGGGGTGATAGAGGGGTGTACATAGGTGACAGAGGGGTGTTGGGGGTGTAGAGGTGTGTACATGGGTGGCAGAGTGGTTCAGAGGAGTGTATATGAGTGATAGATGGGTGTAAATGGGTGAAATGGGGCGTAGGGGGTGACAGAGTGGTGTACATTGGTGACAGAGAGATGTTGGGGGTGTAGAGGAGTGTACGTGGGTGACAGAGGAGCGCAGAGTAGTATACATGGATAACAGAAGGGTGTAGGGGTGTACATTGGTGATAGAAGGGTGTAGAGGAGTGTACATGGGTGACGGAGGAGCTTAGAGGAGTGTAAATGGGTAACAGATGGGTGTAGAGGGGTGTACATGGGTGACAAAGGGGTGTAGAGGAGTGTACATGGGTGACAGAGGGGTGTAGAGGAGTGTACATGGGTGACAGAGGATCGTAGAGTAGTGTACATGGGTGACAGGGGGACATAGGGGTGAAAGAGGGGTGTACGGGGTGATAGAAGGGTGTACGTAGGTGACAGAGGGGTGTTGGGGTGTAGAGATGTGTACATGGGTGGCAGAGTGGTTTAGAGGAGTGTATATGAGTGATAGATTGGTGTAAATGGGTGAAAGGGGGCGTAGGGGGTGACAGAGTGGTGTAAATTGGTGACAGAGAGGTGTTGGGGGTGTAGAGGAGTGTACGTGGGTGGCAGAGGAGCGCAGAGTAGTATACATGGTTACCAGAAGGGTGTAGGGGTGTATATTGGTGATAGAAGGGTGTAGAGGAGTGTACATGGGTGACGGAGGAGCTTAGAGGAGTGTACATGGGTAACAGATGGGTGTAGAGGGGTGTACATGGGTGACAGAGCGGTGTAGAGGAGTGTACATGGGTGACAGAGGGGTGTAGAGGAGTGTACATGGGTGACAGAGGGGTGTAGAGGAGTGTACATGGGTGACAGAGGGGTGTAGAGGAGTGTACATGGGTAACAGAGGAGTGAAGAGGAGTGTACAGAGGCCTACATTACCATTACTTGATTAACTGTTGTATATTATATAAAACATTTAGATAAAATATATTACAAAAATATACATTATATTTTAAGTTCCTTTTTTCCACTCCTTTTTCTATAATTCCTGAGATAAGTAGTTCTGGCCCTAGAGTGTTATATATATTAGCGTCTGTAGCATGTATCAGGAACATGTTATCATACCTGTGTCTTTTTTACAGAGGACTAATGCCCGGTGAAAAGGTGAACGTGTCATATACCCCCGTTAGCTGCAAGAAAGGAACCACGAAACAGGTAATTAATATTTATATTAATTACTGATAACAATCAGGCTAGATGTAAAATCTAGACCTGCAGACATGTCATAGTCTTTCCCGTATACATGAAGATATATGTGTTTTTAATAAGTATATCGTCTATGGACAGCTTTATATATAACACAACCATATCTCAGGTACAGAGATTAGGAACATTCCAAAGTTGACGAGTAAAAAGGTAGCAGAAAGGTGAACATGGGTAACAGGAGTGTCGAGGAGTGTACATGGGTGATAGATGGGTGTACATGGGTGACAGTGGGCGTAGGGAGTAACAGAGGGGGGAACATGGGTGACAGAGAGGTGTTGGGTGTGTAGAGGAGTGTACATGGGTGATAGAGGAGCGTAGAGGAGTGTACATGGTAACAGAGGAGTGGTGTCAGAGGGGTGTAGAGGAGTGTACATGGGTGACAGAGGATCGTAGAGTAGTGTACATGGGTGACAAGGGGACGTAGGGGGTGAAAGAGGGGTGTACGGGGTGATAGAGGGGTGTACATAGGTGACAGAGGGGTGTTGGGGGTGTAGAGGTGTGTACATGGGTGGCAGAGTGGTTCAGAGGAGTGTATATGAGTGATAGATGGGTGTAAATGGGTGAAAGGGGGCGTAGGGGGTGACAGAGTGGTGTACATTGGTGACAGAGAGGTGTTGGGGGTGTAGAGGAGTGTACATGGGTGACAGAGGAGCGCAGAGTAGTATACATGGATAACAGAAGGGTGTAGGGGTGTACATTGGTGATAGAAGGGTGTAGAGGAGTGTACATGGGTGACGGAGGAGCTTAGAGGAGTGTAAATGGGTAACAGATGGGTGTAGAGGGGTGTACATGGGTGACAAAGGGGTGTAGAGGAGTGTACATGGGTGACAGAGGGGTGTAGCGGTGTGTACATGGGTGACAGAGGATCGTAGAGTAGTGTACATGGGAGACAGGGGGACGTAGGGGTGAAAGAGGGGTGTACGGGGTGATAAAGGGGTGTACATAGGTGACAGAGGGGTGTTGGGGGTGTAGAGGTGTGTACATGGGTGGCAGAGTGGTTCAGAGGAGTGTATATGAGTGATAGATGGGTGTAAATGGGTGAAAGGGGGCGTAGGGGGTGACAGAGTGGTGTACATTGGTGACAGAGAGGTGTTGGGGGTGTAGAGGAGTGTACGTGGGTGACAGAGGAGCGCAGAGTAGTATACATGGATAACAGAAGGGTGTAGGGGTGTACATTGGTGATAGAAGGGTGTAGAGGAGTGTACATGGGTGACTGAGGAGCTTAGAGGAGTGTACATGGGTAACAGATGGGTGTAGAGGGGTGTACATGGGTGACAGAGCGGTGTAGAGGAGTGTACATGGGTGACAGAGGGGTGTAGAGGAGTGTACATGGGTGACAGAGGGGTGTAGAGGAGTGTACATGGGTGACAGAGGGGTGTAGAGGAGTGTACATGGGTAACAGAGGAGTGAAGAGGAGTGTACAGAGGCCTACATTACCATTACTTGATTAACTGTTGTATATTATATAAAACATTTAGATAAAATATATTACAAAAATATACATTAGATTTTAAGTTCCTTTTTCCACTCCTTTTTCTATAATTCCTGAGATAAGTAGTTCTGGCCCTAGAGTGTTATATATATTAGCATCTGTAGCATGTATCAGGAACATGTTATCATACCTGTGTCTTTTTTTGCAGAGGACTAATGCCCGGTGAAAAGGTGAACGTGTCATATACCCCCGTTAGCTGCAAGAAAGGAACCACGAAACAGGTAATTAATATTTATATTAATTACTGATAACAATCAGGCTAGATGTAAAATCTAGACCTGCAGACATGTCATAGTCTTTCCCGTATACATGAAGATATATGTGTTTTTAATAAGTATATCGTCTATGGACAGCTTTATATATAACACAACCATATCTCAGGTACAGAGATTAGGAACATTCCAAAGTTGACGAGTAAAAAGGTAGCAGAAAGGTGAACATGGGTAACAGGAGTGTCGAGGAGTGTACATGGGTGATAGATGGGTGTACATGGGTGACAGTGGGCGTAGGGAGTAACAGAGGGGGGAACATGGGTGACAGAGAGGTGTTGGGTGTGTAGCGGAGTGTACATGGGTGATAGAGGAGCGTAGAGGAGTGTACATGGTAACAGAGGAGTGGTGTCAGAGGGGTGTAGAGGAGTGTACATGGGTGACAGAGGATCGTAGAGTAGTGTACATGGGTGACAAGGGGACGTAGGGGGTGAAAGAGGGGTGTACGGGGTGATAAAGGGGTGTACATAGGTGACAGAGGGGTGTTGGGGGTGTAGAGGTGTGTACATGGGTGGCAGAGTGGTTCAGAGGAGTGTATATGAGTGATAGATGGGTGTAAATGGGTGAAAGGGGGCGTAGGGGGTGACAGAGTGGTGTACATTGGTGACAGAGAGATGTTGGGGGTGTAGAGGAGTGTACGTGGGTGACAGAGGAGCGCAGAGTAGTATACATGGATAACAGAAGGGTGTAGGGGTGTACATTGGTGATAGAAGGGTGTAGAGGAGTGTACATGGGTGACGGAGGAGCTTAGAGAAGTGTAAATGGGTAACAGATGGGTGTAGAGGGGTGTACATGGGTGACAAAGGGGTGTAGAGGAGTGTACATGGGTGAAAGAGGGGTGTAGAGGAGTGTACATGGGTGACAGAGGATCGTAGAGTAGTGTACATGGGTGACAGGGGGACGTAGGGGTGAAAGAGGGGTGTACGGGGTGATAGAAGGGTGTACGTAGGTGACAGAGGGGTGTTGGGGTGTAGAGATGTGTACATGGGTGGCAGAGTGGTTTAGAGGAGTGTATATGAGTGATAGATTGGTGTAAATGGGTGAAAGGGGGCGTAGGGGGTGACAGAGTGGTGTAAATTGGTGACAGAGAGGTGTTGGGGGTGTAGAGGAGTGTACGTGGGTGGCAGAGGAGCGCAGAGTAGTATACATGGATAACAGAAGGGTGTAGGGGTGTACATTGGTGATAGAAGGGTGTAGAGGAGTGTACATGGGTGACGGAGGAGCTTAGAGGAGTGTACATGGGTAACAGATGGGTGTAGAGGGGTGTACATGGGTGACAGAGCGGTGTAGAGGAGTGTACATGGGTGACAGAGGGGTGTAGAGGAGTGTACATGGGTAACAGAGGAGTGAAGAGGAGTGTACAGAGGCCTACATTACCATTACTTGATTAACTGTTGTATATTATATAAAACATTTAGATAAAATATATTACAAAAATATACATTATATTTTAAGTTCCTTTTTCCACTCCTTTTTCTATAATTCCTGAGATAAGTAGTTCTGGCCCTAGAGTGTTATATATATTAGCGTCTGTAGCATGTATCAGGAACATGTTATCATACCTGTGTCTTTTTTACAGAGGACTAATGCCCGGTGAAAAGGTGAACGTGTCATATACCCCCGTTAGCTGCAAGAAAGGAACCACGAAACAGGTAATTAATATTTATATTAATTACTGATAACAATCAGGCTAGATGTAAAATCTAGACCTGCAGACATGTCATAGTCTTTCCCGTATACATGAAGATATATGTGTTTTTAATAAGTATATCGTCTATGGACAGCTTTATATATAACACAACCATATCTCAGGTACAGAGATTAGGAACATTCCAAAGTTGACGAGTAAAAAGGTAGCAGAAAGGTGAACATGGGTAACAGGAGTGTCGAGGGGTGTACATGGGTGATAGATGGGTGTACATGGGTGACAGTGGGCGTAGGGAGTAACAGAGGGGGGAACATGGGTGACAGAGAGGTGTTGGGTGTGTAGAGGAGTGTACATGGGTGATAGAGGAGCGTAGAGGAGTGTACATGGTAACAGAGGAGTGGTGTCAGAGGGGTGTAGAGGAGTGTACATGGGTGACAGAGGATCGTAGAGTAGTGTACATGGGTGACAAGGGGACGTAGGGGGTGAAAGAGGGGTGTACGGGGTGATAGAGGGGTGTACATAGGTGACAGAGGGGTGTTGGGGGTGTAGAGGTGTGTACATGGGTGGCAGAGTGGTTCAGAGGAGTGTATATGAGTGATAGATGGGTGTAAATGGGTGAAATGGGGCGTAGGGGGTGACAGAGTGGTGTACATTGGTGACAGAGAGATGTTGGGGGTGTAGAGGAGTGTACGTGGGTGACAGAGCAGCGCAGAGTAGTATACATGGATAACAGAAGGGTGTAGGGGTGTACATTGGTGATAGAAGGGTGTAGAGGAGTGTACATGGGTGACGGAGGAGCTTAGAGGAGTGTAAATGGGTAACAGATGGGTGTAGAGGGGTGTACATGGGTGACAAAGGGGTGTAGAGGAGTGTACATGGGTGACAGAGGGGTGTAGAGGAGTGTACATGGGTGACAGAGGATCGTAGAGTAGTGTACATGGGTGACAGGGGGACATAGGGGTGAAAGAGGGGTGTACGGGGTGATAGAAGGGTGTACGTAGGTGACAGAGGGGTGTTGGGGTGTAGAGATGTGTACATGGGTGGCAGAGTGGTTTAGAGGAGTGTATATGAGTGATAGATTGGTGTAAATGGGTGAAAGGGGTCGTAGGGGGTGACAGAGTGGTGTAAATTGGTGACAGAGAGGTGTTGGGGGTGTAGAGGAGTGTACGTGGGTGGCAGAGGAGCGCAGAGTAGTATACATGGTTACCAGAAGGGTGTAGGGGTGTATATTGGTGATAGAAGGGTGTAGAGGAGTGTACATGGGTGACGGAGGAGCTTAGAGGAGTGTACATGGGTAACAGATGGGTGTAGAGGGGTGTACATGGGTGACAGAGCGGTGTAGAGGAGTGTACATGGGTGACAGAGGGGTGTAGAGGAGTGTACATGGGTGACAGAGGGGTGTAGAGGAGTGTACATGGGTGACAGAGGGGTGTAGAGGAGTGTACATGGGTAACAGAGGAGTGAAGAGGAGTGTACAGAGGCCTACATTACCATTACTTGATTAACTGTTGTATATTATATAAAACATTTAGATAAAATATATTACAAAAATATACATTATATTTTAAGTTCCTTTTTTCCACTCCTTTTTCTATAATTCCTGAGATAAGTAGTTCTGGCCCTAGAGTGTTATATATATTAGCGTCTGTAGCATGTATCAGGAACATGTTATCATACCTGTGTCTTTTTTACAGAGGACTAATGCCCGGTGAAAAGGTGAACGTGTCATATACCCCCGTTAGCTGCAAGAAAGGAACCACGAAACAGGTAATTAATATTTATATTAATTACTGATAACAATCAGGCTAGATGTAAAATCTAGACCTGCAGACATGTCATAGTCTTTCCCGTATACATGAAGATATATGTGTTTTTAATAAGTTTATCGTCTATGGACAGCTTTATATATAACACAACCATATCTCAGGTACAGAGATTAGGAACATTCCAAAGTTGACGAGTAAAAAGGTAGCAGAAAGGTGAACATGGGTAACAGGAGTGTCGAGGAGTGTACATGGGTGATAGATGGGTGTACATGGGTGACAGTGGGCGTAGGGAGTAACAGAGGGGGGAACATGGTTGACAGAGAGGTGTTGGGTGTGTAGAGGAGTGTACATGGGTGATAGAGGAGCGTAGAGGAGTGTACATGGTAACAGAGGAGTGGTGTCAGAGGGGTGTAGAGGAGTGTACATGGGTGACAGAGGATCGTAGAGTAGTGTACATGGGTGACAAGGGGACGTAGGGGGTGAAAGAGGGGTGTACGGGGTGATAGAGGGGTGTACATAGGTGACAGAGGGGTGTTGGGGGTGTAGAGGTGTGTACATGGGTGGCAGAGTGGTTCAGAGGAGTGTATATGAGTGATAGACGGGTGTAAATGGGTGAAATGGGGCGTAGGGGGTGACAGAGTGGTGTACATTGGTGACAGAGAGATGTTGGGGGTGTAGAGGAGTGTACGTGGGTGACAGAGGAGCGCAGAGTAGTATACATGGATAACAGAAGGGTATAGGGGTGTACATTGGTGATAGAAGGGTGTAGAGGAGTGTACATGGGTGACGGATTAGCTTAGAGGAGTGTAAATGGGTAACAGATGGGTGTAGAGGGGTGTACATGGGTGACAAAGGGGTGTAGAGGAGTGTACATGGGTGACAGAGGGGTGTAGAGGAGTGTACATGGGTGACAGAGGATCGTAGAGTAGTGTACATGGGTGACAGGGGGACATAGGGGTGAAAGAGGGGTGTACGGGGTGATAGAAGGGTGTACGTAGGTGACAGAGGGGTGTTGGGGTGTAGAGATGTGTACATGGGTGGCAGAGTGGTTTAGAGGAGTGTATATGAGTGATAGATTGGTGTAAATGGGTGAAAGGGGTCGTAGGGGGTGACAGAGTGGTGTAAATTGGTGACAGAGAGGTGTTGGGGGTGTAGAGGAGTGTACGTGGGTGGCAGAGGAGCGCAGAGTAGTATACATGGTTACCAGAAGGGTGTAGGGGTGTATATTGGTGATAGAAGGGTGTAGAGGAGTGTACATGGGTGACGGAGGAGCTTAGAGGAGTGTACATGGGTAACAGATGGGTGTAGAGGGGTGTACATGGGTGACAGAGCGGTGTAGAGGAGTGTACATGGGTGACAGAGGGGTGTAGAGGAGTGTACATGGGTGACAGAGGGGTGTAGAGGAGTGTACATGGGTGACAGAGGGGTGTAGAGGAGTGTACATGGGTAACAGAGGAGTGAAGAGGAGTGTACAGAGGCCTACATTACCATTACTTGATTAACTGTTGTATATTATATAAAACATTTAGATAAAATATATTACAAAAATATACATTATATTTTAAGTTCCTTTTTTCCACTCCTTTTTCTATAATTCCTGAGATAAGTAGTTCTGGCCCTAGAGTGTTATATATATTAGCGTCTGTAGCATGTATCAGGAACATGTTATCATACCTGTGTCTTTTTTACAGAGGACTAATGCCCGGTGAAAAGGTGAACGTGTCATATACCCCCGTTAGCTGCAAGAAAGGAACCACGAAACAGGTAATTAATATTTATATTAATTACTGATAACAATCAGGCTAGATGTAAAATCTAGACCTGCAGACATGTCATAGTCTTTCCCGTATACATGAAGATATATGTGTTTTTAATAAGTTTATCGTCTATGGACAGCTTTATATATAACACAACCATATCTCAGGTACAGAGATTAGGAACATTCCAAAGTTGACGAGTAAAAAGGTAGCAGAAAGGTGAACATGGGTAACAGGAGTGTCGAGGAGTGTACATGGGTGATAGATGGGTGTACATGGGTGACAGTGGGCGTAGGGAGTAACAGAGGGGGGAACATGGTTGACAGAGAGGTGTTGGGTGTGTAGAGGAGTGTACATGGGTGATAGAGGAGCGTAGAGGAGTGTACATGGTAACAGAGGAGTGGTGTCAGAGGGGTGTAGAGGAGTGTACATGGGTGACAGAGGATCGTAGAGTAGTGTACATGGGTGACAAGGGGACGTAGGGGGTGAAAGAGGGGTGTACGGGGTGATAGAGGGGTGTACATAGGTGACAGAGGGGTGTTGGGGGTGTAGAGGTGTGTACATGGGTGGCAGAGTGGTTCAGAGGAGTGTATATGAGTGATAGACGGGTGTAAATGGGTGAAATGGGGCGTAGGGGGTGACAGAGTGGTGTACATTGGTGACAGAGAGATGTTGGGGGTGTAGAGGAGTGTACGTGGGTGACAGAGGAGCGCAGAGTAGTATACATGGATAACAGAAGGGTATAGGGGTGTACATTGGTGATAGAAGGGTGTAGAGGAGTGTACATGGGTGACGGATTAGCTTAGAGGAGTGTAAATGGGTAACAGATGGGTGTAGAGGGGTGTACATGGGTGACAAAGGGGTGTAGAGGAGTGTACATGGGTGACAGAGGGGTGTAGAGGAGTGTACATGGGTGACAGAGGATCGTAGAGTAGTGTACATGGGTGACAGGGGGACATAGGGGTGAAAGAGGGGTGTACGGGGTGATAGAAGGGTGTACGTAGGTGACAGAGGGGTGTTGGGGTGTAGAGATGTGTACATGGGTGGCAGAGTGGTTTAGAGGAGTGTATATGAGTGATAGATTGGTGTAAATGGGTGAAAGGGGGCGTAGGGGGTGACAGAGTGGTGTAAATTGGTGACAGAGAGGTGTTGGGGGTGTAGAGGAGTGTACGTGGGTGGCAGAGGAGCGCAGAGTAGTATACATGGTTACCAGAAGGGTGTAGGGGTGTATATTGGTGATAGAAGGGTGTAGAGGAGTGTACATGGGTGACGGAGGAGCTTAGAGGAGTGTACATGGGTAACAGATGGGTGTAGAGGGGTGTACATGGGTGACAGAGCGGTGTAGAGGAGTGTACATGGGTGACAGAGGGGTGTAGAGGAGTGTACATGGGTGACAGAGGGGTGTAGAGGAGTGTACATGGGTGACAGAGGGGTGTAGAGGAGTGTACATGGGTAACAGAGGAGTGAAGAGGAGTGTACAGAGGCCTACATTACCATTACTTGATTAACTGTTGTATATTATATAAAACATTTAGATAAAATATATTACAAAAATATACATTATATTTTAAGTTCCTTTTTTCCACTCCTTTTTCTATAATTCCTGAGATAAGTAGTTCTGGCCCTAGAGTGTTATATATATTAGCGTCTGTAGCATGTATCAGGAACATGTTATCATACCTGTGTCTTTTTTACAGAGGACTAATGCCCGGTGAAAAGGTGAACGTGTCATATACCCCCGTTAGCTGCAAGAAAGGAACCACGAAACAGGTAATTAATATTTATATTAATTACTGATAACAATCAGGCTAGATGTAAAATCTAGACCTGCAGACATGTCATAGTCTTTCCCGTATACATGAAGATATATGTGTTTTTAATAAGTTTATCGTCTATGGACAGCTTTATATATAACACAACCATATCTCAAGTACAGAGATTAGGAACATTCCAAAGTTGACGAGTAAAAAGGTAGCAGAAAGGTGAACATGGGTAACAGGAGTGTCGAGGAGTGTACATGGGTGATAGATGGGTGTACATGGGTGACAGTGGGCGTAGGGAGTAACAGAGGGGGGAACATGGGTGACAGAGAGGTGTTGGGTGTGTAGAGGAGTGTACATGGGTGATAGAGGAGCGTAGAGGAGTGTACATGGTAACAGAGGAGTGGTGTCAGAGGGGTGTAGAGGAGTGTACATGGGTGACAGAGGATCGTAGAGTAGTGTACATGGGTGACAAGGGGACGTAGGGGGTGAAAGAGGGGTGTACGGGGTGATAGAGGGGTGTACATAGGTGACAGAGGGGTGTTGGGGGTGTAGAGGTGTGTACATGGGTGGCAGAGTGGTTCAGAGGAGTGTATATGAGTGATAGATGGGTGTAAATGGGTGAAAGGGGGCGTAGGGGGTGACAGAGTGGTGTACATTGGTGACAGAGAGGTGTTGGGGGTGTAGAGGAGTGTACATGGGTGACAGAGGAGCGCAGAGTAGTATACATGGATAACAGAAGGGTGTAGGGGTGTACATTGGTGATAGAAGGGTGTAGAGGAGTGTACATGGGTGACGGAGGAGCTTAGAGGAGTGTAAATGGGTAACAGATGGGTGTAGAGGGGTGTACATGGGTGACAAAGGGGTGTAGAGGAGTGTACATGGGTGACAGAGGGGTGTAGCGGTGTGTACATGGGTGACAGAGGATCGTAGAGTAGTGTACATGGGAGACAGGGGGACGTAGGGGTGAAAGAGGGGTGTACGGGGTGATAAAGGGGTGTACATAGGTGACAGAGGGGTGTTGGGGGTGTAGAGGTGTGTACATGGGTGGCAGAGTGGTTCAGAGGAGTGTATATGAGTGATAGATGGGTGTAAATGGGTGAAAGGGGGCGTAGGGGGTGACAGAGTGGTGTACATTGGTGACAGAGAGGTGTTGGGGGTGTAGAGGAGTGTACGTGGGTGACAGAGGAGCGCAGAGTAGTATACATGGATAACAGAAGGGTGTAGGGGTGTACATTGGTGATAGAAGGGTGTAGAGGAGTGTACATGGGTGACTGAGGAGCTTAGAGGAGTGTACATGGGTAACAGATGGGTGTAGAGGGGTGTACATGGGTGACAGAGCGGTGTAGAGGAGTGTACATGGGTGACAGAGGGGTGTAGAGGAGTGTACATGGGTGACAGAGGGGTGTAGAGGAGTGTACATGGGTGACAGAGGGGTGTAGAGGAGTGTACATGGGTAACAGAGGAGTGAAGAGGAGTGTACAGAGGCCTACATTACCATTACTTGATTAACTGTTGTATATTATATAAAACATTTAGATAAAATATATTACAAAAATATACATTAGATTTTAAGTTCCTTTTTCCACTCCTTTTTCTATAATTCCTGAGATAAGTAGTTCTGGCCCTAGAGTGTTATATATATTAGCGTCTGTAGCATGTATCAGGAACATGTTATCATACCTGTGTCTTTTTTTGCAGAGGACTAATGCCCGGTGAAAAGGTGAACGTGTCATATACCCCCGTTAGCTGCAAGAAAGGAACCACGAAACAGGTAATTAATATTTATATTAATTACTGATAACAATCAGGCTAGATGTAAAATCTAGACCTGCAGACATGTCATAGTCTTTCCCGTATACATGAAGATATATGTGTTTTTAATAAGTATATCGTCTATGGACAGCTTTATATATAACACAACCATATCTCAGGTACAGAGATTAGGAACATTCCAAAGTTGACGAGTAAAAAGGTAGCAGAAAGGTGAACATGGGTAACAGGAGTGTCGAGGAGTGTACATGGGTGATAGATGGGTGTACATGGGTGACAGTGGGCGTAGGGAGTAACAGAGGGGGGAACATGGGTGACAGAGAGGTGTTGGGTGTGTAGCGGAGTGTACATGGGTGATAGAGGAGCGTAGAGGAGTGTACATGGTAACAGAGGAGTGGTGTCAGAGGGGTGTAGAGGAGTGTACATGGGTGACAGAGGATCGTAGAGTAGTGTACATGGGTGACAAGGGGACGTAGGGGGTGAAAGAGGGGTGTACGGGGTGATAAAGGGGTGTACATAGGTGACAGAGGGGTGTTGGGGGTGTAGAGGTGTGTACATGGGTGGCAGAGTGGTTCAGAGGAGTGTATATGAGTGATAGATGGGTGTAAATGGGTGAAAGGGGGCGTAGGGGGTGACAGAGTGGTGTACATTGGTGACAGAGAGATGTTGGGGGTGTAGAGGAGTGTACGTGGGTGACAGAGGAGCGCAGAGTAGTATACATGGATAACAGAAGGGTGTAGGGGTGTACATTGGTGATAGAAGGGTGTAGAGGAGTGTACATGGGTGACGGAGGAGCTTAGAGAAGTGTAAATGGGTAACAGATGGGTGTAGAGGGGTGTACATGGGTGACAAAGGGGTGTAGAGGAGTGTACATGGGTGAAAGAGGGGTGTAGAGGAGTGTACATGGGTGACAGAGGATCGTAGAGTAGTGTACATGGGTGACAGGGGGACGTAGGGGTGAAAGAGGGGTGTACGGGGTGATAGAAGGGTGTACGTAGGTGACAGAGGGGTGTTGGGGTGTAGAGATGTGTACATGGGTGGCAGAGTGGTTTAGAGGAGTGTATATGAGTGATAGATTGGTGTAAATGGGTGAAAGGGGGCGTAGGGGGTGACAGAGTGGTGTAAATTGGTGACAGAGAGGTGTTGGGGGTGTAGAGGAGTGTACGTGGGTGGCAGAGGAGCGCAGAGTAGTATACATGGATAACAGAAGGGTGTAGGGGTGTACATTGGTGATAGAAGGGTGTAGAGGAGTGTACATGGGTGACGGAGGAGCTTAGAGGAGTGTACATGGGTAACAGATGGGTGTAGAGGGGTGTACATGGGTGACAGAGCGGTGTAGAGGAGTGTACATGGGTGACAGAGGGGTGTAGAGGAGTGTACATGGGTAACAGAGGAGTGAAGAGGAGTGTACAGAGGCCTACATTACCATTACTTGATTAACTGTTGTATATTATATAAAACATTTAGATAAAATATATTACAAAAATATACATTATATTTTAAGTTCCTTTTTCCACTCCTTTTTCTATAATTCCTGAGATAAGTAGTTCTGGCCCTAGAGTGTTATATATATTAGCGTCTGTAGCATGTATCAGGAACATGTTATCATACCTGTGTCTTTTTTACAGAGGACTAATGCCCGGTGAAAAGGTGAACGTGTCATATACCCCCGTTAGCTGCAAGAAAGGAACCACGAAACAGGTAATTAATATTTATATTAATTACTGATAACAATCAGGCTAGATGTAAAATCTAGACCTGCAGACATGTCATAGTCTTTCCCGTATACATGAAGATATATGTGTTTTTAATAAGTATATCGTCTATGGACAGCTTTATATATAACACAACCATATCTCAGGTACAGAGATTAGGAACATTCCAAAGTTGACGAGTAAAAAGGTAGCAGAAAGGTGAACATGGGTAACAGGAGTGTCGAGGAGTGTACATGGGTGATAGATGGGTGTACATGGGTGACAGTGGGCGTAGGGAGTAACAGAGGGGGGAACATGGGTGACAGAGAGGTGTTGGGTGTGTAGAGGAGTGTACATGGGTGATAGAGGAGCGTAGAGGAGTGTACATGGTAACAGAGGAGTGGTGTCAGAGGGGTGTAGAGGAGTGTACATGGGTGACAGAGGATCGTAGAGTAGTGTACATGGGTGACAAGGGGACGTAGGGGGTGAAAGAGGGGTGTACGGGGTGATAGAGGGGTGTACATAGGTGACAGAGGGGTGTTGGGGGTGTAGAGGTGTGTACATGGGTGGCAGAGTGGTTCAGAGGAGTGTATATGAGTGATAGATTGGTGTAAATGGGTGAAAGGGGGCGTAGGGGGTGACAGAGTGGTGTAAATTGGTGACAGAGGGGTGTTGGGGGTGTAGAGGAGTGTACGTGGGTGGCAGAGGAGCGCAGAGTAGTATACATGGATAACAGAAGGGTGTAGGGGTGTACATTGGTGATAGAAGGGTGTAGAGGAGTGTACATGGGTGACGGAGGAGCTTAGAGGACTGTACATGGGTAACAGATGGGTGTAGAGGGGTGTACATGGGTGACAGAGCGGTGTAGAGGAGTGTACATGGGTGACAGAGGGGTGTAGAGGAGTGTGCATGGGTGACAGAGGGGTGTAGAGGAGTGTACATGGGTGACAGAGGGGTGTAGAGGAGTGTACATGGGTAACAGAGGAGTGAAGAGGAGTGTACAGAGGCCTACATTACCATTACTTGATTAACTGTTGTATATTATATAAAACATTTAGATAAAATATATTACAAAAATATACATTATATTTTAAGTTCCATTTTCCACTCCTTTTTCTATAATTCCTGAGATAAGTAGTTCTGGCCCTAGAGTGTTATATATATTAGCGTCTGTAGCATGTATCAGGAACATGTTATCATACCTGTGTCTTTTTTACAGAGGACTAATGCCCGGTAAAAAGGTGAACGTGTCATATACCCCCGTTAGCTGCAAGAAAGGAACCACGAAACAGGTAATTAATATTTATATTAATTACTGATAACAATCAGGCTAGATGTAAAATCTAGACCTGCAGACATGTCATAGTCTTTCCCGTATACATGAAGATATATGTGTTTTTAATAAGTATATCGTCTATGGACAGCTTTATATATAACACAACCATATCTCAGGTACAGAGATTAGGAACATTCCAAAGTTGACGAGTAAAAAGGTAGCAGAAAGGTGAACATGGGTAACAGGAGTGTCGAGGAGTGTACATGGGTGATAGATGGGTGTACATGGGTGACAGTGGGCGTAGGGAGTAACAGAGGGGGGAACATGGGTGACAGAGAGGTGTTGGGTGTGTAGAGGAGTGTACATGGGTGATAGAGGAGCGTAGAGGAGTGTACATGGTAACAGAGGAGTGGTGTCAGAGGGGTGTAGAGGAGTGTACATGGGTGACAGAGGATCGTAGAGTAGTGTACATGGGTGACAAGGGGACGTAGGGGGTGAAAGAGGGGTGTACGGGGTGATAGAGGGGTGTACATAGGTGACAGAGGGGTGTTGGGGGTGTAGAGGTGTGTACATGGGTGGCAGAGTGGTTCAGAGGAGTGTATATGAGTGATAGATGGGTGTAAATGGGTGAAAGGGGGCGTAGGGGGTGACAGAGTGGTGTACATTGGTGACAGAGAGGTGTTGGGGGTGTAGAGGAGTGTACGTGGGTGACAGAGGAGCGCAGAGTAGTATACATGGATAACAGAAGGGTGTAGGGGTGTACATTGGTGATAGAAGGGTGTAGAGGAGTGTACATGGGTGACGGAGGAGCTTAGAGGAGTGTAAATGGGTAACAGATGGGTGTAGAGGGGTGTACATGGGTGACAAAGGGGTGTAGAGGAGTGTACATGGGTGACAGAGGGGTGTAGCGGAGTGTACATGGGTGACAGAGGATCGTAGAGTAGTGTACATGGGAGACAGGGGGACGTAGGGGTGAAAGAGGGGTGTACGGGGTGATAGAAGGGTGTACGTAGGTGACAGAGGGGTGTTGGGGTGTAGAGATGTGTACATGGGTGGCAGAGTGGTTTAGAGGAGTGTATATGAGTGATAGATTGGTGTAAATGGGTGAAAGGGGGCGTAGGGGGTGACAGAGTGGTGTACATTGGTGACAGAGAGGTGTTGGGGGTGTAGAGGAGTGTACGTGGGTGACAGAGGAGCGCAGAGTAGTATACATGGATAACAGAAGGGTGTAGGGGTGTACATTGGTGATAGAAGGGTGTAGAGGAGTGTACATGGGTGACGGAGGAGCTTAGAGGAGTGTACATGGGTAACAGATGGGTGTAGAGGGGTGTACATGGGTGACAGAGCGGTGTAGAGGAGTGTACATGGGTGACAGAGGGGTGTAGAGGAGTGTACATGGGTGACAGAGGGGTGTAGAGGAGTGTACATGGGTGACAGAGGGGTGTAGAGGAGTGTACATGGGTAACAGAGGAGTGAAGAGGAGTGTACAGAGGCCTACATTACCATTACTTGATTAACTGTTGTATATTATATAAAACATTTAGATAAAATATATTACAAAAATATACATTATATTTTAAGTTCCTTTTTCCACTCTTTTTTCTATAATTCCTGAGATAAGTAGTTCTGGCCCTAGAGTGTTATATATGTTAGCGTCTGTAGCATGTATCAGGAACATGTTATCATACCTGTGTCTTTTTTACAGAGGACTAATGCCCGGTAAAAAGGTGAACGTGTCATATACCCCCGTTAGCTGCAAGAAAGGAACCACGAAACAGGTAATTAATATTTATATTAATTACTGATAACAATCAGGCTAGATGTAAAATCTAGACCTGCAGACATGTCATAGTCTTTCCCGTATACATGAAGATATATGTGTTTTTAATAAGTATATCGTCTATGGACAGCTTTATATATAACACAACCATATCTCAGGTACAGAGATTAGGAACATTCCAAAGTTGACGAGTAAAAAGGTAGCAGAAAGGTGAACATGGGTAACAGGAGTGTCGAGGAGTGTACATGGGTGTACATGGGTGACAGTGGGCGTAGGGAGTAACAGAGGGGGGAACATGGGTGACAGAGAGGTGTTGGGTGTGTAGAGGAGTGTACATGGGTGATAGAGGAGCGTAGAGGAGTGTACATGGTAACAGAGGAGTGGTGTCAGAGGGGTGTAGAGGAGTGTACATGGGTGACAGAGGATCGTAGAGTAGTGTACATGGGTGACAAGGGGACGTAGGGGGTGAAAGAGGGGTGTACGGGGTGATAGAGGGGTGTACATAGGTGACAGAGGGGTGTTGGGGGTGTAGAGGTGTGTACATGGGTGGCAGAGTGGTTCAGAGGAGTGTATATGAGTGATAGATGGGTGTAAATGGGTGAAAGGGGGCGTAGGGGGTGACAGAGTGGTGTACATTGGTGACAGAGAGGTGTTGGGGGTGTAGAGGAGTGTACATGGGTGACAGAGGAGCGCAGAGTAGTATACATGGATAACAGAAGGGTGTAGGGGTGTACATTGGTGATAGAAGGGTGTAGAGGAGTGTACATGGGTGACGGAGGAGCTTAGAGGAGTGTAAATGGGTAACAGATGGGTGTAGAGGGGTGTACATGGGTGACAAAGGGGTGTAGAGGAGTGTACATGGGTGACAGAGGGGTGTAGCGGAGTGTACATGGGTGACAGAGGATCGTAGAGTAGTGTACATGGGAGACAGGGGGACGTAGGGGTGAAAGAGGGGTGTACGGGGTGATAGAAGGGTGTACGTAGGTGACAGAGGGGTGTTGGGGTGTAGAGATGTGTACATGGGTGGCAGAGTGGTTTAGAGGAGTGTATATGAGTGATAGATTGGTGTAAATGGGTGAAAGGGGGCGTAGGGGGTGACAGAGTGGTGTAAATTGGTGACAGAGAGGTGTTGGGGGTGTAGAGGAGTGTACGTGGGTGGCAGAGGAGCGCAGAGTAGTATACATGGATAACAGAAGGGTGTAGGGGTGTACATTGGTGATAGAAGGGTGTAGAGGAGTGTACATGGGTGACGGAGGAGCTTAGAGGAGTGTACATGGGTAACAGATGGGTGTAGAGGGGTGTACATGGGTGACAGAGCGGTGTAGAGGAGTGTACATGGGTGACAGAGGGGTGTAGAGGAGTGTACATGGGTGACAGAGGGGTGTAGAGGAGTGTACATGGGTGACAGAGGGGTGTAGAGGAGTGTACATGGGTAACAGAGGAGTGAAGAGGAGTGTACAGAGGCCTACATTACCATTACTTGATTAACTGTTGTATATTATATAAAACATTTAGATAAAATATATTACAAAAATATACATTATATTTTAAGTTCCTTTTTCCACTCTTTTTTCTATAATTCCTGAGATAAGTAGTTCTGGCCCTAGAGTGTTATATATATTAGCGTCTGTAGCATGTATCAGGAACATGTTATCATACCTGTGTCTTTTTTACAGAGGACTAATGCCCGGTGAAAAGGTGAACGTGTCATATACCCCCGTTAGCTGCAAGAAAGGAACCACGAAACAGGTAATTAATATTTATATTAATTACTGATAACAATCAGGCTAGATGTAAAATCTAGACCTGCAGACATGTCATAGTCTTTCCCGTATACATGAAGATATATGTGTTTTTAATAAGTTTATCGTCTATGGACAGCTTTATATATAACACAACCATATCTCAGGTACAGAGATTAGGAACATTCCAAAGTTGACGAGTAAAAAGGTAGCAGAAAGGTGAACATGGGTAACAGGAGTGTCGAGGAGTGTACATGGGTGATAGATGGGTGTACATGGGTGACAGTGGGCGTAGGGAGTAACAGAGGGGGGAACATGGGTGACAGAGAGGTGTTGGGTGTGTAGAGGAGTGTACATGGGTGATAGAGGAGCGTAGAGGAGTGTACATGGTAACAGAGGAGTGGTGTCAGAGGGGTGTAGAGGAGTGTACATGGGTGACAGAGGATCGTAGAGTAGTGTACATGGGTGACAAGGGGACGTAGGGGGTGAAAGAGGGGTGTACGGGGTGATAGAGGGGTGTACATAGGTGACAGAGGGGTGTTGGGGGTGTAGAGGTGTGTACATGGGTGGCAGAGTGGTTCAGAGGAGTGTATATGAGTGATAGACGGGTGTAAATGGGTGAAATGGGGCGTAGGGGGTGACAGAGTGGTGTACATTGGTGACAGAGAGATGTTGGGGGTGTAGAGGAGTGTACGTGGGTGACAGAGGAGCGCAGAGTAGTATACATGGATAACAGAAGGGTATAGGGGTGTACATTGGTGATAGAAGGGTGTAGAGGAGTGTACATGGGTGACGGATTAGCTTAGAGGAGTGTAAATGGGTAACAGATGGGTGTAGAGGGGTGTACATGGGTGACAAAGGGGTGTAGAGGAGTGTACATGGGTGACAGAGGGGTGTAGAGGAGTGTACATGGGTGACAGAGGATCGTAGAGTAGTGTACATGGGTGACAGGGGGACATAGGGGTGAAAGAGGGGTGTACGGGGTGATAGAAGGGTGTACGTAGGTGACAGAGGGGTGTTGGGGTGTAGAGATGTGTACATGGGTGGCAGAGTGGTTTAGAGGAGTGTATATGAGTGATAGATTGGTGTAAATGGGTGAAAGGGGGCGTAGGGGGTGACAGAGTGGTGTAAATTGGTGACAGAGAGGTGTTGGGGGTGTAGAGGAGTGTACGTGGGTGGCAGAGGAGCGCAGAGTAGTATACATGGTTACCAGAAGGGTGTAGGGGTGTATATTGGTGATAGAAGGGTGTAGAGGAGTGTACATGGGTGACGGAGGAGCTTAGAGGAGTGTACATGGGTAACAGATGGGTGTAGAGGGGTGTACATGGGTGACAGAGCGGTGTAGAGGAGTGTACATGGGTGACAGAGGGGTGTAGAGGAGTGTACATGGGTGACAGAGGGGTGTAGAGGAGTGTACATGGGTGACAGAGGGGTGTAGAGGAGTGTACATGGGTAACAGAGGAGTGAAGAGGAGTGTACAGAGGCCTACATTACCATTACTTGATTAACTGTTGTATATTATATAAAACATTTAGATAAAATATATTACAAAAATATACATTATATTTTAAGTTCCTTTTTTCCACTCCTTTTTCTATAATTCCTGAGATAAGTAGTTCTGGCCCTAGAGTGTTATATATATTAGCGTCTGTAGCATGTATCAGGAACATGTTATCATACCTGTGTCTTTTTTACAGAGGACTAATGCCCGGTGAAAAGGTGAACGTGTCATATACCCCCGTTAGCTGCAAGAAAGGAACCACGAAACAGGTAATTAATATTTATATTAATTACTGATAACAATCAGGCTAGATGTAAAATCTAGACCTGCAGACATGTCATAGTCTTTCCCGTATACATGAAGATATATGTGTTTTTAATAAGTTTATCGTCTATGGACAGCTTTATATATAACACAACCATATCTCAAGTACAGAGATTAGGAACATTCCAAAGTTGACGAGTAAAAAGGTAGCAGAAAGGTGAACATGGGTAACAGGAGTGTCGAGGAGTGTACATGGGTGATAGATGGGTGTACATGGGTGACAGTGGGCGTAGGGAGTAACAGAGGGGGGAACATGGGTGACAGAGAGGTGTTGGGTGTGTAGAGGAGTGTACATGGGTGATAGAGGAGCGTAGAGGAGTGTACATGGTAACAGAGGAGTGGTGTCAGAGGGGTGTAGAGGAGTGTACATGGGTGACAGAGGATCGTAGAGTAGTGTACATGGGTGACTAGGGGACGTAGGGGGTGAAAGAGGGGTGTATAGGGTGATAGAGGGTTGTACATAGGTGACAGAGGGGTGTTGGGGGTGTAGAGGTGTGTACATGGGTGGCAGAGTGGTTCAGAGGAGTGTATATGAGTGATAGATGGGTGTAAATGGGTGAAAGGGGGCGTAGGGGGTGACAGAGTGGTGTACATTGGTGACAGAGAGGTGTTGGGGGTGTAGAGGAGTGTACGTGGGTGACAGAGGAGCGCAGAGTAGTATACATGGATAACAGAAGGGTGTAGGGGTGTACATTGGTGATAGAAGGGTGTAGAGGAGTGTACATGGGTGACGGAGGAGCTTAGAGGAGTGTAAATGGGTAACAGATGGGTGTAGAGGGGTGTACATGGGTGACAAAGGGGTGTAGAGGAGTGTACATGGGTGACAGAGGGGTGTAGAGGAGTGTACATGGGTGACAGAGGATCGTAGAGTAGTGTACATGGCTGACAGGGGGACGTAGGGGTGAAAGAGGGGTGTACGGGGTGATAGAAGGTTGTACGTAGGTGACAGAGGGGTGTTGGGGTGTAGAGATGTGTACATGGGTGGCAGAGTGCTTTAGAGGAGTGTATATGAGTGATAGATTGGTGTAAATGGATGAAAGGGGGCGTAGGGGGTGACAGAGTGGTGTAAATTGGTGACAGAGAGGTGTTGGGGGTGTAGAGGAGTGTACGTGGGTGGCAGAGGAGCGCAGAGTAGTATACATGGATAACAGAAGGGTGTAGGGGTGTACATTGGTGATAGAAGGGTGTAGAGGAGTGTACATGGGTGACGGAGGAGCTTAGAGGAGTGTACATGGGTAACAGATGGGTGTAGAGGGGTGTACATGGGTGACAGAGCGGTGTAGAGGAGTGTACATGGGTGACAGAGGGGTGTAGAGGAGTGTACATGGGTGACAGAGGGGTGTAGAGGAGTGTACATGGGTGACAGAGGGGTGTAGAGGAGTGTACATGGGTAACAGAGGAGTGAAGAGGAGTGTACAGAGGCCTACATTACCATTACTTGATTAACTGTTGTATATTATATAAAACATTTAGATAAAATATATTACAAAAATATACATTATATTTTAAGTTCCTTTTTCCACTCCTTTTTCTATAATTCCTGAGATAAGTAGTTCTGGCCCTAGAGTGTTATATATATTAGCGTCTGTAGCATGTATCAGGAACATGTTATCATACCTGTGTCTTTTTTACAGAGGACTAATGCCCGGTGAAAAGGTGAACGTGTCATATACCCCCGTTAGCTGCAAGAAAGGAACCACGAAACAGGTAATTAATATTTATATTAATTACTGATAACAATCAGGCTAGATGTAAAATCTAGACCTGCAGACATGTCATAGTCTTTCCCGTATACATGAAGATATATGTGTTTTTAATAAGTATATCGTCTATGGACAGCTTTATATATAACACAACCATATCTCAGGTACAGAGATTAGGAACATTCCAAAGTTGACGAGTAAAAAGGTAGCAGAAAGGTGAACATGGGTAACAGGAGTGTCGAGGAGTGTACATGGGTGATAGATGGGTGTACATGGGTGACAGTGGGCGTAGGGAGTAACAGAGGGGGGAACATGGGTGACAGAGAGGTGTTGGGTGTGTAGAGGAGTGTACATGGGTGATAGAGGAGCGTAGAGGAATGTACATGGTAACAGAGGAGTGGTGTCAGAGGGGTGTAGAGGAGTGTACATGGGTGACAGAGGATCGTAGAGTAGTGTACATGGGTGACAAGGGGACGTAGGGGGTGAAAGAGGGGTGTACGGGGTGATAGAGGGGTGTACATAGGTGACAGAGGGGTGTTGGGGGTGTAGAGGTGTGTACATGGGTGGCAGAGTGGTTCAGAGGAGTGTATATGAGTGATAGATGGGTGTAAATGGGTGAAAGGGGGCGTAGGGGGTGACAGAGTGGTGTACATTGGTGACAGAGAGGTGTTGGGGGTGTAGAGGAGTGTACATGGGTGACAGAGGAGCGCAGAGTAGTATACATGGATAACAGAAGGGTGTAGGGGTGTACATTGGTGATAGAAGGGTGTAGAGGAGTGTACATGGGTGACTGAGGAGCTTAGAGGAGTGTACATGGGTAACAGATGGGTGTAGAGGGGTGTACATGGGAGACAGAGCGGTGTAGAGGAGTGTACATGGGTGACAGAGGGGTGTAGAGGAGTGTACATGGGTGACAGAGGGGTGTAGAGGAGTGTACATGGGTGACAGAGGGGTGTAGAGGAGTGTACATGGGTAACTGTCACGATGCCGGCTGGCAGGTAGTGGATCCTCTGTGCCAGAGAGGGATTGGCGTGGACCGTGCTAGTGGACCGGTTCTAAGCCACTACTGGTTTTCACCAGAGCCCGCCGCAAAGCGGGATGGTCTTGCTGCGGCGGTAGTGACCAGGTCGTATCCACTAGCAACGGCTCACCTCTCTGGCTGCTGAAGATAGGCGCGGTACAAGGGAGTAGGCAAAAGCAAGGTCGGACGTAGCAGAAGGTCGGGGCAGGCAGCAAGGATCGTAGTCAGGGGCAACGGCAGAAGGTCTGGAAACACAGGCAAGGAACACACAAGGAACGCTTTCACTGGCACTAAGGCAACAAGATCCGGCAAGGGAGTGCAGGGGAAGTGAGGTGATATAGGGAAGTGCACAGGTGAACACACTAATTGGAACCACTGCGCCAATCAGCGGCGCAGTGGCCCTTTAAATCGCAGAGACCCGGCGCGCGCGCGCCCTAGGGAGCGGGGCCGCGCGCGCCGGGACAGAACAGACGGAGAGCGAGTCAGGTAGGGGAGCCGGGGTGCGCATCGCGAGCGGGCGCTACCCGCATCGCGAATCGCATCCCGGCTGGCAGCGGAATCGCAGCGCCCCGGGTCAGAGGACGTGACCGGAGCGCTGCCGCGGGGAGAGTGAAGCGAGCGCTCCGGGGAGGAGCGGGGACCCGGAGCGCTCGGCGTAACAGTACCCCCCCCCTTGGGTCTCCCCCTCTTCTTAGAGCCTGAGAACCTGAGGAGCAGACTTTTGTCTAGGATGTTGTCCTCAGGTTCCCAGGATCTCTCTTCAGGACCACAACCCTCCCAGTCCACTAAAAAAAAAATTTTCCCTCTGACCTTTTTGGCAGCTAAAATTTCTTTGACCGAGAAGATGTCCGAGGAGCCGGAAACAGGAGTGGGAGGAACAGATTTGGGAGAAAAACGGTTGAGGATGAGTGGTTTGAGAAGAGAGACGTGAAAGGCATTAGGGATACGAAGAGAGGGAGGAAGAAGAAGTTTATAGGAGACAGGATTAATTTGACACAAAATTTTGAAAGGACCAAGATAGCGTGGTCCCAACTTGTAGCTAGGGACACGGAAGCGGACATATTTAGCGGAGAGCCATACCTTGTCTCCAGGGGAAAAAACGGGGGGAGCTCTTCTTTTCTTATCCGCGAACTTCTTCATGCGTGATGAAGCCTGTAAGAGAGAATTTTGGGTCTCTCTCCATATGATGGAAAGGTCACGAGAAATTTCATCCACAGCTGGCAGACCAGAGGGCAAGGGAGTAGGGAGGGGGGGAAGAGGGTGACGGCCGTACACCACGAAAAATGGGGATTTGGAGGAAGACTCAGAGACCCTGAAGTTATACGAGAATTCGGCCCATGGGAGGAGATCTGCCCAGTCATCCTGGCGGGAGGAAACAAAATGTCGCAAATAATCACCCAAGATCTGGTTAATCCTTTCTACTTGTCCATTGGACTGGGGATGATATGCAGAAGAAAAATTTAATTTAATCTTGAGTTGTTTACAGAGAGCCCTCCAGAATTTAGACACGAATTGGACGCCTCTATCCGAGACAATCTGCGTAGGCAACCCGTGAAGACGAAAAATGTGTACAAAAAATTGTTTAGCCAACTGAGGCGCAGAAGGAAGACCAGGAAGAGGGATGAAATGTGCCATTTTGGAGAATCGATCAACGACCACCCAAATAACAGTGTTGCCACGGGAAGGGGGTAAATCAGTAATAAAATCCATACCAATCAGAGACCAAGGCTGTTCGGGGACAGGCAGAGGATGAAGAAAACCAGCGGGCTTCTGGCGAGGAGTCTTATCCCGGGCACAGATAGTGCAGGCTCGCACAAAGTCCACAACATCCGTCTCCAGAGTCGGCCACCAATAGAAGCGGGAGATGAGTTGCACAGATTTCTTGATACCCGCATGACCTGCGAGATGGGAGGAGTGACCCCATTTGAGGATTCCGAGGCGTTGGCGAGGAGAAACAAAGGTCTTTCCTGGAGGAGTCTGCCTGATGGAGGCAGGAGAAGTGGAGATCAGGCAGTCAGGTGGAATGATGTGTTGCGGAGAGAGTTCAACTTCTGAGGCATCCGAGGAACGAGAGAGAGCATCGGCCCTAATGTTCTTATCGGCAGGACGAAAGTGAATCTCAAAATTAAATCGGGCAAAGAACAGAGACCACCGGGCCTGGCGAGGATTCAGCCGTTGGGCAGACTGGAGGTAGGAGAGGTTCTTGTGGTCGGTGTAGATAATAACAGGAGAACTTGATCCCTCCAGCAGATGCCTCCATTCCTCAAGTGCTAATTTAATGGCTAGAAGCTCTCGATCCCCGATGGAGTAGTTCCTCTCCGCTGGAGAGAAGGTCCTAGAGAAAAAACCACAAGTGACAGCATGCCCGGAAGAATTTTTTTGTAGAAAAACAGCTCCAGCTCCCACTGAGGAGGCATCAACCTCCAATAGGAAGGGTTTGGAAGGGTCAGGTCTGGAGAGGACGGGAGCCGAAGAAAAGGCAGACTTGAGTCGTTTAAAGGCGTCTTCTGCTTGAGGAGGCCAGGACTTGGGATCAGCATTTTTTTTGGTTAAAGCCACGATAGGAGCCACAATGGTAGAAAAATGTGGAATAAATTGCCTGTAATAATTGGCGAACCCCAAAAAGCGTTGAATAGCACGGAGTCCGGAGGGGCGTGGCCAATCTAAGACGGCAGAGATTTTGTCTGGATCCATCTGTAGTCCCTGGCCAGAGACCAAATATCCTAGAAAAGGAAGAGATTGGCATTCAAACAGACATTTCTCAATTTTGGCATAGAGTTGGTTGTCACGAAGTCTCTGAAGAACCATACGGACATGCTGGCGGTGTTCTTCTAGATTGGCAGAAAAAATTAGGATATCGTCCAGATATACAACAACACAGGAGTATAACAGATCACGAAAAATTTCATTGACAAAGTCTTGGAAGACGGCAGGGGCGTTGCACAGTCCAAAGGGCATGACCAGATACTCAAAGTGTCCATCTCTGGTGTTAAATGCCGTTTTCCACTCGTCCCCCTCTCTGATGCGGATGAGGTTATAGGCGCCTCTTAAGTCCAATTTAGTGAAGATGTGGGCACCTTGGAGGCGATCAAAGAGTTCAGAGATGAGGGGTAAGGGGTAGCGGTTCTTAACCGTGATTTTATTAAGACCGCGGTAGTCAATGCAAGGACGTAGGGAGCCATCTTTTTTGGACACAAAGAAAAATCCGGCTCCGGCAGGAGAGGAGGATTTACGGATGAAGCCCTTTTTTAGATTCTCCTGGACGTATTCGGACATGGCAAGAGTCTCTGGGGCAGAGAGAGGATAAATTCTGCCCCGGGGTGGAGTAGTGCCCGGGAGGAGGTCGATAGGGCAATCATAAGGCCTGTGAGGAGGTAGAGTCTCAGCTTGTTTTTTGCAGAAAACATCCGCGAAGTCCATATAGGCCTTAGGGAGACCGGTTACTGGAGGAACCACAGAGTTACGGCAAGGGTTACTGGGAACCGGTTTTAGACAGTTCTTGGAACAAGAGGACCCCCAACTCTTGATCTCCCCAGTGGACCAATCCAGGGTAGGGGAATGAAGTTGAAGCCAGGGAAGTCCAAGGAGAATTTCCGAGGTGCAATTGGGGAGGACCAAAAGTTCAATCCTCTCATGATGAGATCCGATACTCATAAGAAGGGGCTCCGTGCGGAAACGTATGGTACAGTCCAATCTTTCATTATTTACACAATTGATGTAGAGGGGTCTGGCGAGACTGGTCACCGGGATGTTGAACCTGTTGACGAGAGAGGCCAAAATAAAATTTCCTGCAGATCCAGAGTCCAAGAAGGCCACTGTAGAGAAGGAGAAGGCAGAGGCAGACATCCGCACAGGCACAGTAAGACGTGGAGAAGCAGAGTAGACATCAAGGACTGTCTCACTTTTGTGCGGAGTCAGCGTACGTCTTTCCAGGCGGGGAGGACGGATAGGACAATCCCTCAGGAAGTGTTCGGTACTAGCACAGTACAGGCAGAGGTTCTCCATACGGCGTCGTGTCCTCTCTTGAGGTGTCAGGCGAGACCGGTCGACCTGCATAGCCTCCACGGGGGAGGGAGGCACAGGAACAGATTGCAGGGGACCAGAGGAGAGAGGAGCCGAGGAGAAGAAACGCCTCGTGCGAACAGAGTCCATATCTTGGCGGAGTTCCTGACGCCTTTCGGAAAAACGCATGTCAATGCGAGTGGCTAGGTGAATAAGTTCATGTAGATTAGCAGGAATTTCTCGTGCGGCCAGAACATCTTTAATGTTGCTGGATAGGCCTTTTTTGAAGGTCGCGCAGAGGGCCTCATTATTCCAGGACAATTCTGAAGCAAGAGTACGGAATTGTACGGCATACTCGCCAACGGAAGAATTACCCTGGACCAGGTTCAACAGGGCAGTCTCAGCAGAAGAGGCTCGGGCAGGTTCCTCAAAGACACTTCGGATTTCCGAGAAGAAGGAGTGTACAGAGGCAGTGACGGGGTCATTGCGGTCCCAGAGCGGTGTGGCCCATGACAGGGCTTTTCCGGACAGAAGGCTGACTACGAAAGCCACCTTAGACCTTTCAGTGGGAAACAGGTCCGACATCATCTCCAGATGCAGGGAACATTGGGAAAGAAAGCCACGGCAAAACTTAGAGTCCCCATCAAATTTATCCGGCAAGGATAAGCGTATCCCAGGAGCGGCCACTCGCTGCGGAGGAGGTGCAGGAGCTGGCGGAGGAGATGACTGCTGAAGCTGTGGTAGTAACTGTTGTAGCATAACGGTCAGTTGAGACAGCTGTTGGCCTTGTTGCGCTATCTGTTGTGACTGCTGGGCGACCACCGTGGTGAGGTCAGCGACAATTGGCAAAGGAACTTCAGCGGGATCCATGGCCGGATCTACTGTCACGATGCCGGCTGGCAGGTAGTGGATCCTCTGTGCCAGAGAGGGATTGGCGTGGACCGTGCTAGTGGACCGGTTCTAAGCCACTACTGGTTTTCACCAGAGCCCGCCGCAAAGCGGGATGGTCTTGCTGCGGCGGTAGTGACCAGGTCGTATCCACTAGCAACGGCTCACCTCTCTGGCTGCTGAAGATAGGCGCGGTACAAGGGAGTAGGCAAAAGCAAGGTCGGACGTAGCAGAAGGTCGGGGCAGGCAGCAAGGATCGTAGTCAGGGGCAACGGCAGAAGGTCTGGAAACACAGGCAAGGAACACACAAGGAACGCTTTCACTGGCACTAAGGCAACAAGATCCGGCAAGGGAGTGCAGGGGAAGTGAGGTGATATAGGGAAGTGCACAGGTGAACACACTAATTGGAACCACTGCGCCAATCAGCGGCGCAGTGGCCCTTTAAATCGCAGAGACCCGGCGCGCGCGCGCCCTAGGGAGCGGGGCCGCGCGCGCCGGGACAGAACAGACGGAGAGCGAGTCAGGTAGGGGAGCCGGGGTGCGCATCGCGAGCGGGCGCTACCCGCATCGCGAATCGCATCCCGGCTGGCAGCGGAATCGCAGCGCCCCGGGTCAGAGGACGTGACCGGAGCGCTGCCGCGGGGAGAGTGAAGCGATCGCTCCGGGGAGGAGCGGGGACCCGGAGCGCTCGGCGTAACAGTAACAGAGGAGTGAAGAGGAGTGTACAGAGGCCTACATTACCATTACTTGATTAACTGTTGTATATTATATAAAACATTTAGATAAAATATATTACAAAAATATACATTATATTTTAAGTTCCTTTTTCCACTCCTTTTTCTATAATTCCTGAGATAAGTAGTTCTGGCCCTAGAGTGTTATATATATTAGCGTCTGTAGCATGTATCAGGAACATGTTATCATACCTGTGTCTTTTTTACAGAGGACTAATGCCCGGTGAAAAGGTGAACGTGTCATATACCCCCGTTAGCTGCAAGAAAGGAACCACGAAACAGGTAATTAATATTTATATTAATTACTGATAACAATCAGGCTAGATGTAAAATCTAGACCTGCAGACATGTCATAGTCTTTCCCGTATACATGAAGATATATGTGTTTTTAATAAGTATATCGTCTATGGACAGCTTTATATATAACACAACCATATCTCAGGTACAGAGATTAGGAACATTCCAAAGTTGACGAGTAAAAAGGTAGCAGAAAGGTGAACATGGGTAACAGGAGTGTCGAGGAGTGTACATGGGTGATAGATGGGTGTACATGGGTGACAGTGGGCGTAGGGAGTAACAGAGGGGGGAACATGGGTGACAGAGAGGTGTTGGGTGTGTAGAGGAGTGTACATGGGTGATAGAGGAGCGTAGAGGAGTGTACATGGTAACAGAGGAGTGGTGTCAGAGGGGTGTAGAGGAGTGTACATGGGTGACAGAGGATCGTAGAGTAGTGTACATGGGTGACAAGGGGACGTAGGGGGTGAAAGAGGGGTGTACGGGGTGATAGAGGGGTGTACATAGGTGACAGAGGGGTGTTGGGGGTGTAGAGGTGTGTACATGGGTGGCAGAGTGGTTCAGAGGAGTGTATATGAGTGATAGATGGGTGTAAATGGGTGAAAGGGGGCGTAGGGGGTGACAGAGTGGTGTACATTGGTGACAGAGAGATGTTGGTGGTGTAGAGGAGTGTACGTGGGTGACAGAGGAGCGCAGAGTAGTATACATGGATAACAGAAGGGTGTAGGGGTGTACATTGGTGATAGAAGGGTGTAGAGGAGTGTACATGGGTGACGGAGGAGCTTAGAGGAGTGTAAATGGGTAACAGATGGGTGTAGAGGGGTGTACATGGGTGACAAAGGGGTGTAGAGGAGTGTACATGGGTGACAGAGGGGTGTAGAGGAGTGTACATGGGTGACAGAGGATCGTAGAGTAGTGTACATGGGTGACAGGGGGACGTAGGGGTGAAAGAGGGGTGTACGGGGTGATAGAAGGGTGTACGTAGGTGACATAGGGGTGTTGGGGTGTAGAGATGTGTACATGGGTGGCAGAGTGGTTTAGAGGAGTGTATATGAGTGATAGATGGGTGTAAATGGGTGAAAGGGGGCGTAGGGGGTGACAGAGTGGTGTACATTGGTTACAGAGAGATGTTGGTGGTGTAGAGGAGTGTACGTGGGTGACAGAGGAGCGCAGAGTAGTATACATGGATAACAGAAGGGTGTAGGGGTGTACAATGGTGATAGAAGGGTGTAGAGGAGTGTACATGGGTGACGGAGGAGCTTAGAGGAGTGTAAATGGGTAACAGATGGGTGTAGAGGGGTGTACATGGGTGACAAAGGGGTGTAGAGGAGTGTACATGGGTGACAGAGGGGTGTAGAGGAGTGTACATGGGTGACAGAGGATCGTAGAGTAGTGTACATGGGTGACAGGGGGACGTAGGGGTGAAAGAGGGGTGTACGGGGTGATAGAAGGGTGTACGTAGGTGACATAGGGGTGTTGGGGTGTAGAGATGTGTACATGGGTGGCAGAGTGGTTTAGAGGAGTGTATATGAGTGATAGATTGGTGTAAATGGGTAAAAGGGGGCGTAGGGGGTGACAGAGTGGTGTAAATTGGTGACAGAGAGGTGTTGGGGGTGTAGAGGAGTGTACGTGGGTGGCAGAAGAGCGCAGAGTAGTATACATGGATAACAGAAGGGTGTAGGGGTGTACATTGGTGATAGAAGGGTGTAGAGGAGTGTACATGGGTGACGGAGGAGCTTAGAGGAGTGTACATGGGTAACAGATGGGTGTAGAGGGGTGTACATGGGTGACAGAGCGGTGTAGAGGAGTGTACATGGGTGACAGAGGGGTGTAGAGGAGTGTACATGGGTGACAGAGGGGTGTAGAGGAGTGTACATGGGTGACAGAGGGGTGTAGAGGAGTGTACATTGGTAACAGAGGAGTGAAGAGGAGTGTACAGAGGCCTACATTACCATTACTTGATTAACTGTTGTATATTATATAAAACATTTAGAAAAAATATATTACAAAAATATACATTATATTTTAAGTTCCTTTTTCCACTCCTTTTTCTATAATTCCTGAGATAAGTAGTTCTGGCCCTAGAGTGTTATATATATTAGCGTCTGTAGCATGTATCAGGAACATGTTATCATACCTGTGTCTTTTTTACAGAGGACTAATGCCCGGTGAAAAGGTGAACGTGTCATATACCCCCGTTAGCTGCAAGAAAGGAACCACGAAACAGGTAATTAATATTTATATTAATTACTGATAACAATCAGGCTAGATGTAAAATCTAGACCTGCAGACATGTCATAGTCTTTCCCGTATACATGAAGATATATGTGTTTTTAATAAGTATATCGTCTATGGACAGCTTTATATATAACACAACCATATCTCAGGTACAGAGATTAGGAACATTCCAAAGTTGACGAGTAAAAAGGTAGCAGAAAGGTGAACATGGGTAACAGAAGTGTCGAGGAGTGTACATGGGTGATAGATGGGTGTACATGGGTGACAGTGGGCGTAGGGAGTAACAGAGGGGGGAACATGGGTGACAGAGAGGTGTTGGGTGTGTAGAGGAGTGTACATGGGTGATAGAGGAGCGTAGAGGAGTGTACATGGTAACAGAGGAGTGGTGTCAGAGGGGTGTAGAGGAGTGTACATGGGTGACAGAGGATCGTAGAGTAGTGTACATGGGTGACAAGGGGACGTAGGGGGTGAAAGAGGGGTGTACGGGGTGATAGAGGGGTGTACATAGGTGACAGAGGGGTGTTGGGGGTGTAGAGGTGTGTACATGGGTGGCAGAGTGGTTCAGAGGAGTGTATATGAGTGATAGATGGGTGTAAATGGGTGAAAGGGGGCGTAGGGCGTGACAGAGTGGTGTACATTGGTGACAGAGAGGTGTTGGGGGTGTAGAGGAGTGTACGTGGGTGACAGAGGAGCGCAGAGTAGTATACATGGATAACAGAAGGGTGTAGGGGTGTACATTGGTGATAGAAGGGTGTTGAGGAGTGTACATGGGTGACGGAGGAGCTTAGAGGAGTGTAGATGGGTAACAGATGGGTGTAGAGGGGTGTACATGGGTGACAAAGGGGTGTAGAGGAGTGTACATGGGTGACAGAGGGGTGTAGAGGAGTGTACATGGGTGACAGAGAGGTGTTGGGGGTGTAGAGGAGTGTACGTGGGTGACAGAGGAGCGCAGAGTAGTATACATGGATAACAGAAGGGTGTAGGGGTGTACATTGGTGATAGAAGGGTGTAGAGGAGTGTACATGGGTGACGGAGGAGCTTAGAGGAGTGTAAATGGGTAACAGATGGGTGTAGAGGGGTGTACATGGGTGACAGAGCGGTGTAGAGGAGTGTACATGGGTGACAGAGGGGTGTAGAGGAGTGTACATGGGTGACAGAGGGGTGTAGAGGAGTGTACATTGGTGACAGAGGGGTGTAGAGGAGTGTACATGGGTAACAGAGGAGTGAAGAGGAGTGTACAGAGGCCTACATTACCATTACTTGATTAACTGTTGTATATTATATAAAACATTTAGATAAAATATATTACAAAAATATACATTATATTTTAAGTTCCTTTTTCCACTCCTTTTTCTATAATTCCTGAGATAAGTAGTTCTGGCCCTAGAGTGTTATATATATTAGCGTCTGTAGCATGTATCAGGAACATGTTATCATACCTGTGTCTTTTTTACAGAGAACTAATGCCCGGTGAAAAGGTGAACGTGTCATATACCCCCGTTAGCTGCAAGAAAGGAACCACGAAACAGGTAATTAATATTTATATTAATTACTGATAACAATCAGGCTAGATGTAAAATCTAGACCTGCAGACATGTCATAGTCTTTCCCGTATACATGAAGATATATGTGTTTTTAATAAGTATATCGTCTATGGACAGCTTTATATATAACACAACCATATCTCAGGTACAGAAGAGATTAGGAACATTCCAAAGTTGACGAGTAAAAAGGTAGCAGAAAGGTGAACATGGGTAACATGAGTGTCGAGGAGTGTACATGGGTGATAGATGGGTGTACATGGTTGACAGTGGGCGTAGGGAGTAACAGAGGGGGGAACATGGGTGACAGAGAGGTGTTGGGTGTGTAGAGGAGTGTACATGGGTGATAGAGGAGCGTAGAGGAGTGTACATGGTAACAGAGGAGTGGTGTCAGAGGGGTGTAGAGGAGTGTACATGGGTGACAGAGGATCGTAGAGTAGTGTACATGGTTGACAAGGGGACGTAGGGGGTGAAAGAGGGGTGTACGGGGTGATAGAGGGGTGTACATAGGTGACAGAGGGGTGTTGGGGGTGTAGAGGTGTGTACATGGGTGGCAGAGTGGTTCAGAGGAGTGTATATGAGTTATAGATGGGTGTAAATGGGTGAAAGGGGGCGTAGGGGGTGACAGAGTGGTGTACATTGGTGACAGAGAGGTGTTGGGGGTGTAGAGGAGTGTACGTGGGTGACAGAGGAGCGCAGAGTAGTATACATGGATAACAGAAGGGTGTAGGGGTGTACATTGGTGATAGAAGGGTGTAGAGGAGTGTACATGGGTGACGGAGGAGCTTAGAGGAGTGTAAATGGGTAACAGATGGGTGTAGAGGGGTGTACATGGGTGACAAAGGGGTGTAGAGGAGTGTACATGGGTGACAGAGGGGTGTAGAGGAGTGTACATGGGTGACAGAGGATCGTAGAGTAGTGTACATGGGTGACAGGGGGACGTAGGGGTGAAAGAGGGGTGTACGGGGTGATAGAAGGGTGTACGTAGGTGACAGAGGGGTGTTGGGGTGTAGAGATGTGTACATGGGTGGCAGAGTGGTTTAGAGGAGTGTATATGAGTGATAGATTGGTGTAAATGGGTGAAAGGGGGCGTAGGGGGTGACAGAGTGGTGTAAATTGGTGACAGAGAGGTGTTGGGGGTGTAGAGGAGTGTACGTGGGTGGCAGAAGAGCGCAGAGTAGTATACATGGATAACAGAAGGGTGTAGGGGTGTACATTGGTGATAGAAGGGTGTAGAGGAGTGTACATGGGTGACGGAGGAGCTTAGAGGAGTGTACATGGGTAACAGATGGGTGTAGAGGGGTGTACATGGGTGACAGAGCGGTGTAGAGGAGTGTACATGGGTGACAGAGGGGTGTAGAGGAGTGTACATGGGTGACAGAGGGGTGTAGAGGAGTGTACATGGGTGACAGAGGGGTGTAGAGGAGTGTACATGGGTAACAGAGGAGTGAAGAGGAATGTACAGAGGCCTACATTACCATTACTTGATTAACTGTTGTATATTATATAAAACATTTAGATAAAATATATTACAAAAATATACATTATATTTTAAGTTCCTTTTTCCACTCCTTTTTCTATAATTCCTGAGATAAGTAGTTCAGGCCCTAGAGTGTTATATATATTAGAGTCTGTAGCATGTATCAGGAACATGTTATCATACCTGTGTCTTTTTTACTGAGGACTAATGCCCGGTGAAAAGGTGAACGTGTCATATACCCCCGTTAGCTGCAAGAAAGGAACCACGAAACAGGTAATTAATATTTATATTAATTACTGATAACAATCAGGCTAGATGTAAAATCTAGACCTCTAGACATGTCATAGTCTTTCCCGTATACATGAAGATATTTGTGTTTTTAATAAGTATATCGTCTATGGACAGCTTTATATATAACACAACCATATCTCAGGTACAGAGATTAGGAACATTCCAAAGTTGACGAGTAAAAAGGTAGCAGAAAGGTGAACATGGGTAACAGGAGTGTCGAGGAGTGTACATGGGTGATAGATGGGTGTACATGGGTGACAGTGGGCGTAGGGAGTAACAGAGGGGGGAACATGGGTGACAGAGAGGTGTTGGGTGTGTAGAGGAGTGTACATGGGTGATAGAGGAGCGTAGAGGAGTGTACATGGTAACAGAGGAGTGGTGTCAGAGGGGTGTAGAGGAGTGTACATGGGTGACAGAGGATCGTAGAGTAGTGTACATGGGTGACAAGGGGACGTAGGGGGTGAAAGAGGGGTGTACGGGGTGATAGAGGGGTGTACATAGGTGACAGAGGGGTGTTGGGGGTGTAGAGGTGTGTACATGGGTGGCAGAGTGGTTCAGAGGAGTGTATATGAGTGATAGATGGGTGTAAATGGGTGAAAGGGGGCGTAGGGGGTGACAGAGTGGTGTACATTGGTGACAGAGAGGTGTTGGGGGTGTAGAGGAGTGTACGTGGGTGACAGAGGAGCGCAGAGTAGTATACATGGATAACAGAAGGGTGTAGGGGTGTACATTGGTGATAGAAAGGTATAGAGGAGTGTACATGGGTGACGGAGGAGCTTAGAGGAGTGTAAATGGGTAACAGATGGGTGTAGAGGGGTGTACATGGGTGACAAAGGGGTGTAGAGGAGTGTACATGGGTGACAGAGGGGTGTAGAGGAGTGTACATGGGTGACAGAGGATCATAGAGTAGTGTACATGGGTGACAGGGGGACGTAGGGGTGAAAGAGGGGTGTACGGGGTGATAGAAGGGTGTACGTAGGAGACAGAGGGGTGTTGTGGTGTAGAGATGTGTACATGGGTGGCAGAGTGGTTTAGAGGAGTGTATATGAGTGATAGATTGGTGTAAATGGGTGAAAGGGGGCGTAGGGGGTGACAGAGTGGTGTAAATTGGTGACAGAGAGGTGTTGGGGGTGTAGAGGAGTGTACGTGGGTGGCAGAGGAGCGCAGAGTAGTATACATGGATAACAGAAGGGTGTAGGGGTGTACAGTGGTGATAGAAGGGTGTAGAGGAGTGTACATGGGTGACGGAGGAGCTTAGAGGAGTGTACATGGGTAACAGATGGGTGTAGAGGGGTGTACATGGGTGACAGAGCGGTGTAGAGGAGTGTACATGGGTGACAGAGGGGTGTAGAGGAGTGTACATGGGTGACAGAGGGGTGTAGAGGAGTGTACATGGGTGACAGAGGGGTGTAGAGGAGTGTACATGGGTAACAGAGGAGTGAAGAGGAGTGTACAGAGGCCTACATTACCATTACTTGATTAACTGTTGTATATTATATAAAACATTTAGATAAAATATATTACAAAAATATACATTATATTTTAAGTTCCTTTTTCCACTCCTTTTTCTATAATTCCTGAGATAAGTAGTTCTGGCCCTAGAGTGTTATATATATTAGCGTCTGTAGCATGTATCAGGAACATGTTATCATACCTGTGTCTTTTTTACAGAGGACTAATGCCCGGTGAAAAGGTGAACATGTCATATACCCCCGTTAGCTGCAAGAAAGGAACCACGAAACAGGTAATTAATATTTATATTAATTACTGATAACAATCAGGCTAGATGTAAAATCTAGACCTGCAGACATGTCATAGTCTTTCCCGTATACATGAAGATATATGTGTTTTTAATAAGTATATCGTCTATGGACAGCTTTATATATAACACAACCATATCTCAGGTACAGAGATTAGGAACATTCCAAAGTTGACGAGTTAAAAGGTAGCAGAAAGGTGAACATGGGTAACAGGAGTGTCGAGGAGTGTACATGGGTGATAGATGGGTGTACATGGGTGACAGTGGGCATAGGGAGTAACAGAGGGGGGAACATGGGTGACAGAGAGGTGTTGGGTGTGTAGAGGAGTGTACATGGGTGATAGAGGAGCGTAGAGGAGTGTACATGGTAACAGAGGAGTGGTATCAGAGGGGTGTAGAGGAGTGTACATGGGTGACAGAGGATCGTAGAGTAGTGTACATGGGTGACAAGGGGACGTAGGGGGTGAAAGAGGGGTGTACGGGGTGATAGAGGGGTGTACATAGGTGACAGAGGGGTGTTGGGGGTGTAGAGGTGTGTACATGGGTGGCAGAGTGGTTCAGAGGAGTGTATATGAGTGATAGATGGGTGTAAATGGGTGAAAGGGGGCGTAGGGGGTGACAGAGTGGTGTACATTGGTGACAGAGAGGTGTTGGGGTTGTAGAGGAGTGTACGTGGGTGACAGAGGAGCGCAGAGTAGTATACATGGATAACAGAAGGGTGTAGGGGTGTACATTGGTGATAGAAGGGTGTAGAGGAGTGTACATGGGTGACGGAGGAGCTTAGAGGAGTGTAAATGGGTAACAGATGGGTGTAGAGGGGTGTACATGGGTGACAAAGGGGTGTAGAGGAGTGTACATGGGTGACAGAGGGGTGTAGAGGAGTGTACATGGGTGACAGAGGATCGTAGAGTAGTGTACATGGGTGACAGGGGGACGTAGGGGTGAAAGAGGGGTGTACGGGGTGATAGAAGGGTGTACGTAGGTGACAGAGGGGTGTTGGGGTGTAGAGATGTGTACATGGGTGGCAGAGTGGTTTAGAGGAGTGTATATGAGTGATAGATTGGTGTAAATGGGTGAAAGGGGGCGTAGGGGGTGACAGAGTGGTGTAAATTGGTGACAGAGAGGTGTTGGGGGTGTAGAGGAGTGTACGTGGGTGGCAGAAGAGCGCATAGTAGTATACATGGATAACAGAAGGGTGTAGGGGTGTACATTGGTGATAGAAGGGTGTAGAGGAGTGTACATGGGTGACGGAGGAGCTTAGAGGAGTGTACATGGGTAACAGATGGGTGTAGAGGGGTGTACATGGGTGACAGAGCGGTGTAGAGGAGTGTACATGGGTGACAGAGGGGTGTAGAGGAGTGTACATGGGTGACAGAGGGGTGTAGAGGAGTGTACATGGGTGACAGAGGGGTGTAGAGGAGTGTACATGGGTAACAGAGGAGTGAAGAGGAGTGTACAGAGGCCTACATTACCATTACTTGATTAACTGTTGTATATTATATAAAACATTTAGATAAAATATATTACAAAAATATACATTATATTTTAAGTTCCTTTTTCCACTCCTTTTTCTATAATTCCTGAGATAAGTAGTTCTGGCCCTAGAGTGTTATATATATTAGAGTCTGTAGCATGTATCAGGAACATGTTATCATACCTGTATCTTTTTTACTGAGGACTAATGCCCGTTGAAAAGGTGAACGTGTCATATACCCCCGTTAGCTGCAAGAAAGGAACCACGAAACAGGTAATTAATATTTATATTAATTACTGATAACAATCAGGCTAGATGTAAAATCTAGACCTCTAGACATGTCATAGTCTTTCCCGTATACATGAAGATATATGTGTTTTTAATAAGTATATCGTCTATGGACAGCTTTATATATAACACAACCATATCTCAGGTACAGAGATTACGAACATTCCAAAGTTGACGAGTAAAAAGGTAGCAGAAAGGTGAACATGGGTGACAGGAGTGTCGAGGAGTGTATATGGGTGATAGATGGGTGTACATGGGTGACAGTGGGCGTAGGGAATAACAGAGGGGGGAACATGGGTGACAGAGAGGTGTTGGGTGTGTAGAGGAGTGTACATGGGTGATAGAGGAGCGTAGAGGAGTGTACATGGTAACAGAGGAGTGGTGTCAGAGGGGTGTAGAGGAGTGTACATGGGTGACAGAGGATCGTAGAGTAGTGTACATGGGTGACAAGGGGACGTAGGGGGTGAAAGAGGGGTGTACGGGGTGATAGAGGGGTGTACATAGGTGACAGAGGGGTGTTGGGGGTGTAGAGGTGTGTACATGGGTGGCAGAGTGGTTCAGAGGAGTGTATATGAGTGATAGATGGGTGTAAATGGGTGAAAGGGGCCGTAGGGGGTGACAGAGTGGTGTACATTGGTGACAGAGAGGTGTTGGGGGTGTAGAGGAGTGTACGTGGGTGACAGAGGAGCGCAGAGTAGTATACATGGATAACAGAAGGGTGTAGGGGTGTACATTGGTGATAGAAGGGTGTAGAGGAGTGTACATGGGTGACGGAGGAGCTTAGAGGAGTGTAAATGGGTAACAGATGGGTGTAGAGGGGTGTACATGGGTGACAAAGGGGTGTAGAGGAGTGTACATGGGTGACAGAGGGGTGTAGAGGAGTGTACATGGGTGACAGAGGATCGTAGAGTAGTGTACATGGGTGACAGGGGGACGTAGGGGTGAAAGAGGGGTGTACGGGGTGATAGAAGGGTGTACGTAGGTGACAGAGGGGTGTTGGGGTGTAGAGATGTGTACATGGGTGGCAGAGTGGTTTAGAGGAGTGTATATGAGTGATAGATTGGTGTAAATGGGTGAAAGGGGGCGTAGGGGGTGACAGAGTGGTGTAAATTGGTGACAGAGAGGTGTTAGGGGTGTAGAGGAGTGTACGTGGGTGGCAGAGGAGCGCAGAGTAGTATACATGGATAACAGAAGGGTGTAGAGGTGTACATTGGTGATAGAAGGGTGTAGAGGAGTGTACATGGGTGACGGAGGAGCTTAGAGGAGTGTACATGGGTAACAGATGGGTGTAGAGGGGTGTACATGGGTGACAGAGCGGTGTAGAGGAGTGTACATGGGTGACAGAGGGGTGTAGAGGAGTGTACATGGGTGACAGAGGGGTGTAGAGGAGTGTACATGGGTGACAGAGGGGTGTAGAGGAGTGTACATGGGTAACAGAGGAGTGAAGAGGAGTGTACAGAGGCCTACATTACCATTACTTGATTAACTGTTGTATATTATATAAAACATTTAGATAAAATATATTACAAAAATATACATTATATTTTAAGTTCCTTTTTCCACTCCTTTTTCTATAATTCCTGAGATAAGTAGTTCTGGCCCTAGAGTGTTATATATATTAGCGTCTGTAGCATGTATCAGGAACATGTTATCATACCTGTGTCTTTTTTACAGAGGACTAATGCCCGGTGAAAAGGTGAACATGTCATATACCCCCGTTAGCTGCAAGAAAGGAACCACGAAAGAGGTAATTAATATTTATATTAATTACTGATAACAATCAGGCTAGATGTAAAATCTAGACCTGCAGACATGTCATAGTCTTTCCCGTATACATGAAGATATATGTGTTTTTAATAAGTATATCGTCTATGGACAGCTTTATATATAACACAACCATATCTCAGGTACAGAGATTAGGAACATTCCAAAGTTGACGAGTAAAAAGGTAGCAGAAAGGTGAACATGGGTAACAGGAGTGTCGAGGAGTGTACATGGGTGATAGATGGGTGTACATGGGTGACAGTGGGCGTAGGGAGTAACAGAGGGGGGAACATGGGTGACAGAGAGGTGTTGGGTGTGTAGAGGAGTGTACATGGGTGATAGAGGAGCGTAGAGGAGTGTACATGGTAACAGAGGAGTGGTGTCAGAGGGGTGTAGAGGAGTGTACATGGGTGACAGAGGATCGTAGAGTAGTGTACATGGGTGACAAGGGGACGTAGGGGGTGAAAGAGGGGTGTACGGGGTGATAGAGGGGTGTACATAGGTGACAGAGGGGTGTTGGGGGTGTAGAGGTGTGTACATGGGTGGCAGAGTGGTTCAGAGGAGTGTATATGAGTGATAGATGGGTGTAAATGGGTGAAAGGGGGCGTAGGGGGTGACAGAGTGGTGTACATTGGTGACAGAGAGGTGTTGGGGGTGTAGAGGAGTGTACGTGGGTGACAGAGGAGCGCAGAGTAGTATACATGGATAACAGAAGGGTGTAGGGGTGTACATTGGTGATAGAAGGGTGTAGAGGAGTGTACATGGGTGACGGAGGAGCTTAGAGGAGTGTAAATGGGTAACAGATGGGTGTAGAGGGGTGTACATGGGTGACAAAGGGGTGTAGAGGAGTGTACATGGGTGACAGAGGGGTGTAGAGGAGTGTACATGGGTGACAGAGGATCGTAGAGTAGTGTACATGGCTGACAGGAGGACGTAGGGGTGAAAGAGGGGTGTATGGGGTGATAGAAGGGTGTACGTAGGTGACAGAGGGGTGTTGGGGTGTAGAGATGTGTACATGGGTGGCAGAGTGCTTTAGAGGAGTGTATATGAGTGATAGATTGGTGTAAATGGGTGAAAGGGGGCGTAGGGGGTGACAGAGTGGTGTAAATTGGTGACAGAGAGGTGTTGGGGGTGTAGAGGAGTGTACGTGGGTGGCAGAGGAGCGCAGAGTAGTATACATGGATAACAGAAGGGTGTAGGGGTGTACATTAGTGATAGAAGGGTGTAGAGGAGTGTACATGGGTGACGGAGGAGCTTAGAGGAGTGTACATGGGTAACAGATGGGTGTAGAGGGGTGTACATGGGTGACAGAGCGGTGTAGAGGAGTGTACATGGGTGACAGAGGGGTGTAGAGGAGTGTACATGGGTGACAGAGGGGTGTAGAGGAGTGTACATGGGTGACAGAGAGGTGTAGAGGAGTGTAAATGGGTAACAGAGGAGTGAAGAGGAGTGTACAGAGGCCTACATTACCATTACTTGATTAACTGTTGTATATTATATAAAACATTTAGATAAAATATATTACAAAAATATACATTATATTTTAAGTTCCTTTTTCCACTCCTTTTTCTATAATTCCTGAGATAAGTAGTTCTGGCCCTAGAGTGTTATATATATTAGCGTCTGTAGCATGTATCAGGAACATGTTATCATACCTGTGTCTTTTTTACAGAGGACTAATGCCCGGTGAAAAGGTGAACGTGTCATATACCCCCGTTAGCTGCAAGAAAGGAACCACGAAACAGGTAATTAATATTTATATTAATTACTGATAACAATCAGGCTAGATGTAAAATCTAGACCTGCAGACATGTCATAGTCTTTCCCGTATACATGAAGATATATGTGTTTTTAATAAGTATATTGTCTATGGACAGCTTTATATATAACACAACCATATCTCAGGTACAGAGATTAGGAACATTCCAAAGTTGACGAGTAAAAAGGTAGCAGAAAGGTGAACATGGGTAACAGGAGTGTCGAGGAGTGTACATGGGTGATGGATGGGTGTACATGGGTGACAGTGGGCGTAGGGAGTAACAGAGGAGGGAACATGGGTGACAGAGAGGTGTTGGGTGTGTAGAGGAGTGTACATGGGTGATAGAGGAGCGTAGAGGAGTGTACATGGTAACAGAGGAGTGGTGTCAGAGGGGTGTAGAGGAGTGTACATGGGTGACAGAGGATCGTAGAGTAGTGTACATGGGTGACAAGGGGACGTAGGGGGTGATAGAGGGGTGTACGGGGTGATAGAGGGGTGTACATAGGTGACAGAGGGGTGTTGGGGGTGTAGAGGTGTGTACATGGGTGGCAGAGTGGTTTAGAGGAGTGTATATGAGTGATAGATTGGTGTAAAAGGGTGAAAGGGGGCGTAGGGGGTGACAGAGTGGTGTAAATTGGTGACAGAGAGGTGTTGGGGGTGTAGAGGAGTGTACGTGGGTGGCAGAGGAGCGCAGAGTAATATACATGGATAACAGAAGGGTGTAGGGGTGTACATTGGTGATAGAAGGGTGTAGAGGAGTGTACATGGGTGACGGAGGAGCTTAGAGGAGTGTACATGGGTAACAGATGGGTGTAGAGGGGTGTACATGGGTGACAGAGCGGTGTAGAGGAGTGTACATGGGTGACAGAGGGGTGTAGAGGAGTGTACATGGGTGACAGAGGGGTGTAGAGGAGTGTACATGGGTGACAGAGGGGTGTAGAGGAGTGTACATGGGTAACAGAGGAGTGAAGAGGAGTGTACAGAGGCCTACATTACCATTACTTGATTAACTGTTGTATATTATATAAAACATTTAGATAAAATATATTACAAAAATATACATTATATTTTAAGTTCCTTTTTCCACTCCTTTTTCTATAATTCCTGAGATAAGTAGTTCTGGCCCTAGAATGTTATATATATTAGCGTCTGTAGCATGTATCAGGAACATGTTATCATACCTGTGTCTTTTTTACAGAGGACTAATGCCCGGTGAAAAGGTGAACGTGTTATATACCCCCGTTAGCTGCAAGAAAGGAACCACGAAAGAGGTAATTAATATTTATATTAATTACTGATAACAATCAGGCTAGATGTAAAATCTAGACCTGCAGACATGTCATAGTCTTTCCCGTATACATGAAGATATATGTGTTTTTAATAAGTATATCGTCTATGGACAGCTTTATATATAACACAACCATATCTCAGGTACAGAGATTAGGAACATTCCAAAGTTGACGAGTAAAAAGGTAGCAGAAAGGTGAACATGGGTAACAGGAGTGTCAAGGAGTGTACATGGGTGATAGATGGGTGTACATGGGTGACAGTGGGCGTAGGGAGTAACAGAGGGGGGAACATGGGTGACAGAGAGGTGTTGGGTGTGTAGAGGAGTGTACATGGGTGATAGAGGAGCGTAGAGGAGTGTACATGGTAACAGAGGAGTGGTGTCAGAGGGGTGTAGAGGAGTGTACATGGGTGACAGAGGATCGTAGAGTAGTGTACATGGGTGACAAGGGGACGTACGGGGTGAAAGAGGGGTGTTCGGGGTGATAGAGGGGTGTACATAGGTGACAGAGGGGTGTTGGCGGTGTAGAGGTGTGTACATGGGTGGCAGAGTGGTTCAGAGGAGTGTATATGAGTGATAGATGGGTGTAAATGGGTGAAAGGGGGCGTAGGGGGTGACAGAGTGTTGTACATTGGTGACAGAGAGGTGTTGGGGGTGTAGAGGAGTGTACGTGGGTGACAGAGGAGCGCAGAGTAGTATACATGGATAACAGAAGGGTGTAGGGGTGTACATTGGTGATAGAAGGGTGTAGAGGAGTGTACATGGGTGACGGAGGAGCTTAGAGGAGTGTAAATGGGTAACAGATGGGTGTAGAGGGGTGTACATGGGTGACAAAGGGGTGTAGAGGAGTGTACATGGGTGACAGAGGGGTGTAGAGGAGTGTACATGGGTGACAGAGGATCGTAGAGTAGTGTACATGGCTGACAGGGGGACGTAGGGGTGAAAGAGGGGTGTATGGGGTGATAGAAGGGTGTACGTAGGTGACAGAGGGTTGTTGGGGTGTAGAGATGTGTACATGGGTGGCAGAGTGCTTTAGAGGAGTGTATATGAGTGATAGATTGGTGTAAATGGGTGAAAGGGGGCGTAGGGGGTGACAGAGTGGTGTAAATTGGTGACAGAGAGGTGTTGGGGGTGTAGAGGAGTGTACGTGGGTGGCAGAGGAGCGCAGAGTAGTATACATGGATAACAGAAGGGTGTAGGGGTGTACATTAGTGATAGAAGGGTGTAGAGGAGTGTACATGGGTGACGGAGGAGCTTAGAGGAGTGTACATGGGTAACAGATGGGTGTAGAGGGGTGTACATGGGTGACAGAGCGGTGTAGAGGAGTGTACATGGGTGACAGAGGGGTGTAGAGGAGTGTACATGGGTGACAGAGGGGTGTAGAGGAGTGTACATGGGTGACAGAGGGGTGTAGAGGAGTGTACATGGGTAACAGAGGAGTGAAGAGGAGTGTACAGAGGCCTACATTACCATTACTTGATTAACTGTTGTATATTATATAAAACATTTAGATAAAATATATTACAAAAATATACATTATATTTTAAGTTCCTTTTTCCACTCCTTTTTCTATAATTCCTGAGATAAGTAGTTCTGGCCCTAGAGTGTTATATATATTAGCGTCTGTAGCATGTATCAGGAACATGTTATCATACCTGTGTCTTTTTTACAGAGGACTAATGCCCGGTGAAAAGGTGAACGTGTCATATACCCCCGTTAGCTGCAAGAAAGGAACCACGAAACAGGTAATTAATATTTATATTAATTACTGATAACAATCAGGCTAGATGTAAAATCTAGACCTGCAGACATGTCATAGTCTTTCCCGTATACATGAAGATATATGTGTTTTTAATAAGTATATTGTCTATGGACAGCTTTATATATAACACAACCATATCTCAGGTACAGAGATTAGGAACATTCCAAAGTTGACGAGTAAAAAGGTAGCAGAAAGGTGAACATGGGTAACAGGAGTGTCGAGGAGTGTACATGGGTGATAGATGGGTGTACATGGGTGACAGTGGGCGTAGGGAGTAACAGAGGGGGGAACATGGGTGACAGAGAGGTGGTGGGTGTGTAGAGGAGTGTACATGGGTGATAGAGGAGCGTAGAGGAGTGTACATGGTAACAGAGGAGTGGTGTCAGAGGGGTGTAGAGGAGTGTACATGGGTGACAGAGGATCGTAGAGTAGTGTACATGGGTGACAAGGGGATGTAGGGGGTGAAAGAGGGGTGTACGGGGTGATAGAGGGGTGTACATAGGTGACAGAGGGGTGTTGGGGGTGTAGAGGTGTGTACATGGGTGGCAGAGTGGTTCAGAGGAGTGTATATGAGTGATAGATGGGTGTAAATGGGTGAAAGGGGGCGTAGGGGGTGACAGAGTGGTGTACATTGGTGACAGAGAGGTGTTGGGGGTGTAGAGGAGTGTACGTGGGAGACAGAGGAGCGCAGAGTAGTATACATGGATAACAGAAGGGTGTAGGGGTGTACATTGGTGATAGAAGGGTGTAGAGGAGTGTACATGGGTGACGGAGGAGCTTAGAGGAGTGTAAATGGGTAACAGATGGGTGTAGAGGGGTGTACATGGGTGACAAAGGGGTGTAGAGGAGTGTACATGGGTGACAGAGGGGTGTAGAGGAGTGTACATGGGTGACAGAGGATCGTAGAGTAGTGTACATGGCTGACAGGGGGACGTAGGGGTGAAAGAGGGGTGTACGGGGTGATAGAAGGGTGTACGTAGGTGACAGAGGGGTGTTGGGGTGTAGAGATGTGTACATGGGTGGCAGAGTGGTTTAGAGGAGTGTATATGAGTGATAGATTGGTGTAAATGGGTGAAAGGGGGCGTAGGGGGTGACAGAGTGGTGTAAATTGGTGACAGAGAGGTGTTGGGGGTGTAGAGGAGTGTACGTGGGTGGCAGAGGAGCGCAGAGTAGTATACATGGATAACAGAAGGGTGTAGGGGTGTACATTGGTGATAGAAGGGTGTAGAGGAGTGTACATGGGTGACGGAGGAGCTTAGAGGAGTGTACATGGGTAACAGATGGGTGTAGAGGGGTGTACATGGGTGACAGAGCGGTGTAGAGGAGTGTACATGGGTGACAGAGGGGTGTAGAGGAGTGTACATGGGTGACAGAGGGGTGTAGAGGAGTGTACGTGGGTGGCAGAGGAGCGCAGAGTAGTATACATGGATAACAGAAGGGTGTAGGGGTGTACATTGGTGATAGAAGGGTGTAGAGGAGTGTACATGGGTGACGGAGGAGCTTAGAGGAGTGTACATGGGTAACAGATGGGTGTAGAGGGGTGTACATGGGTGACAGAGCGGTGTAGAGGAGTGTACATGGGTGACAGAGGGGTGTAGAGGAGTGTACATGGGTAACAGAGGAGTGAAGAGGAGTGTACAGAGGCCTACATTACCATTACTTGATTAACTGTTGTATATTATATAAAACATTTAGATAAAATATATTACAAAAATATACATTATATTTTAAGTTCCTTTTTCCACTCCTTTTTCTATAATTCCTGAGATAAGTAGTTCTGGCCCTAGAGTGTTATATATATTAGCGTCTGTAGCATGTATCAGGAACATGTTATCATACCTGTGTCTTTTTTACAGAGGACTAATGCCCGGTGAAAAGGTGAACGTGTCATATACCCCCGTTAGCTGCAAGAAAGGAACCACGAAAGAGGTAATTAATATTTATATTAATTACTGATAACAATCAGGCTAGATGTAAAATCTAGACCTGCAGACATGTCATAGTCTTTCCCGTATACATGAAGATATATGTGTTTTTAATAAGTATATCGTCTATGGACAGCTTTATATATAACACAACCATATCTCAGGTACAGAGATTAGGAACATTCCAAAGTTGACGAGTAAAAAGGTAGCAGAAAGGTGAACATGGGTAACAGGAGTGTCGAGGAGTGTACATGGGTGATAGATGGGTGTACATGGGTGACAGTGGGCGTAGGGAGTAACAGAGGGGGGAACATGGGTGACAGAGAGGTGTTGGGTGTGTAGAGGAGTGTACATGGGTGATAGAGGAGCGTAGAGGAGTGTACATGGTAACAGAGGAGTGGTGTCAGAGGGGTGTAGAGGAGTGTACATGGGTGACAGAGGATCGTAGAGTAGTGTACATGGGTGACAAGGGGACGTAGGGGGTGAAAGAGGGGTGTACGGGGTGATAGAGGGGTGTACATAGGTGACAGAGGGGTGTTGGGGGTGTAGAGGTGTGTACATGGGTGGCAGAGTGGTTCAGAGGAGTGTATATGAGTGATAGATGGGTGTAAATGGGTGAAAGGGGGCGTAGGGGGTGACAGAGTGGTGTACATTGGTGACAGAGAGGTGTGGGGGTGTAAAGGAGTGTACGTGGGTGACAGAGGAGCGCAGAGTAGTATACATGGATAACAGAAGGGTGTAGGGGTGTACATTGGTGATAGAAGGGTGTAGAGGAGTGTACATGGGTGACGGAGGAGCTTAGAGGAGGGTAAATGGGTAACAGATGGGTGTAGAGGGGTGTACATGGGTGACAAAGGGGTGTAGAGGAGTGTACATGGGTGACAGAGGGGTGTAGAGGAGTGTACATGGGTGACAGAGGATCGTAGAGTAGTGTACATGGGTGACAGGGGGACGTAGGGGTGAAAGAGGGGTGTACGGGGTGATAGAAGGGTGTACGTAGGTGACAGAGGGGTGTTGGGGTGTAGAGATGTGTACATGGGTGGCAGAGTGCTTTAGAGGAGTGTATATGAGTGATAGATTGGTGTAAATGGGTGAAAGGGGGCGTAGGGGGTGACAGAGTGGTGTAAATTGGTGACAGAGAGGTGTTGGGGGTGTAGAATAGTGTACGTGGGTGGCAGAGGAGCGCAGAGTAGTATACATGGATAACAGAAGGGTGTAGGGGTGTACATTTGTGATAGAAGGGTGTAGAGGAGTGTACATGGGTGACGGAGGAGCTTAGAGGAGTGTACATGGGTAACAGATGGGTGTAGAGGGGTGTACATGGGTGACAGAGCGGTGTAGAGGAGTGTACATGGGTGACAGAGGGGTGTAGAGGAGTGTACATGGGTGACAGAGGGGTGTAGAGGAGTGTACATGGGTAACAGAGGAGTGAAGAGGAGTGTACAGAGGCCTACATTACCATTACTTGATTAACTGTTGTATATTATATAAAACATTTAGATAAAATATATTACAAAAATATACATTATATTTTAAGTTCCTTTTTCCACTCCTTTTTCTATAATTCCTGAGATAAGTAGTTCTGGCCCTAGAGTGTTATATATATTAGCGTCTGTAGCATGTATCAGGAACATGTTATCATACCTGTGTCTTTTTTACAGAGGACTAATGCCCGGTGAAAAGGTGAACGTGTCATATACCCCCGTTAGCTGCAAGAAAGGAACCACGAAACAGGTAATTAATATTTATATTAATTACTGATAACAATCAGGCTAGATGTAAAATCTAGACCTGCAGACATGTCATAGTCTTTCCCGTATACATGAAGATATATGTGTTTTTAATAAGTATATTGTCTATGGACAGCTTTATATATAACACAACCATATCTCAGGTACAGAGATTAGGAACATTCCAAAGTTGACGAGTAAAAAGGTAGCAGAAAGGTGAACATGGGTAACAGGAGTGTCGAGGAGTGTACATGGGTGATAGATGGGTGTACATGGGTGACAGTGGGCGTAGGGAGTAACAGAGGGGGGAACATGGGTGACAGAGAGGTGGTGGGTGTGTAGAGGAGTGTACATGGGTGATAGAGGAGCGTAGAGGAGTGTACATGGTAACAGAGGAGTGGTGTCAGAGGGGTGTAGAGGAGTGTACATGGGTGACAGAGGATCGTAGAGTAGTGTACATGGGTGACAAGGGGATGTAGGGGGTGAAAGAGGGGTGTACGGGGTGATAGAGGGGTGTACATAGGTGACAGAGGGGTGTTGGGGGTGTAGAGGTGTGTACATGGGTGGCAGAGTGGTTCAGAGGAGTGTATATGAGTGATAGATGGGTGTAAATGGGTGAAAGGGGGCGTAGGGGGTGACAGAGTGGTGTACATTGGTGACAGAGAGGTGTTGGGGGTGTAGAGGAGTGTACGTGGGAGACAGAGGAGCGCAGAGTAGTATACATGGATAACAGAAGGGTGTAGGGGTGTACATTGGTGATAGAAGGGTGTAGAGGAGTGTACATGGGTGACGGAGGAGCTTAGAGGAGTGTAAATGGGTAACAGATGGGTGTAGAGGGGTGTACATGGGTGACAAAGGGGTGTAGAGGAGTGTACATGGGTGACAGAGGGGTGTAGAGGAGTGTACATGGGTGACAGAGGATCGTAGAGTAGTGTACATGGCTGACAGGGGGACGTAGGGGTGAAAGAGGGGTGTACGGGGTGATAGAAGGGTGTACGTAGGTGACAGAGGGGTGTTGGGGTGTAGAGATGTGTACATGGGTGGCAGAGTGGTTTAGAGGAGTGTATATGAGTGATAGATTGGTGTAAATGGGTGAAAGGGGGCGTAGGGGGTGACAGAGTGGTGTAAATTGGTGACAGAGAGGTGTTGGGGGTGTAGAGGAGTGTACGTGGGTGGCAGAGGAGCGCAGAGTAGTATACATGGATAACAGAAGGGTGTAGGGGTGTACATTGGTGATAGAAGGGTGTAGAGGAGTGTACATGGGTGACGGAGGAGCTTAGAGGAGTGTACATGGGTAACAGATGGGTGTAGAGGGGTGTACATGGGTGACAGAGCGGTGTAGAGGAGTGTACATGGGTGACAGAGGGGTGTAGAGGAGTGTACATGGGTGACAGAGGGGTGTAGAGGAGTGTACGTGGGTGGCAGAGGAGCGCAGAGTAGTATACATGGATAACAGAAGGGTGTAGGGGTGTACATTGGTGATAGAAGGGTGTAGAGGAGTGTACATGGGTGACGGAGGAGCTTAGAGGAGTGTACATGGGTAACAGATGGGTGTAGAGGGGTGTACATGGGTGACAGAGCGGTGTAGAGGAGTGTACATGGGTGACAGAGGGGTGTAGAGGAGTGTACATGGGTAACAGAGGAGTGAAGAGGAGTGTACAGAGGCCTACATTACCATTACTTGATTAACTGTTGTATATTATATAAAACATTTAGATAAAATATATTACAAAAATATACATTATATTTTAAGTTCCTTTTTCCACTCCTTTTTCTATAATTCCTGAGATAAGTAGTTCTGGCCCTAGAGTGTTATATATATTAGCGTCTGTAGCATGTATCAGGAACATGTTATCATACCTGTGTCTTTTTTACAGAGGACTAATGCCCGGTGAAAAGGTGAACGTGTCATATACCCCCGTTAGCTGCAAGAAAGGAACCACGAAAGAGGTAATTAATATTTATATTAATTACTGATAACAATCAGGCTAGATGTAAAATCTAGACCTGCAGACATGTCATAGTCTTTCCCGTATACATGAAGATATATGTGTTTTTAATAAGTATATCGTCTATGGACAGCTTTATATATAACACAACCATATCTCAGGTACAGAGATTAGGAACATTCCAAAGTTGACGAGTAAAAAGGTAGCAGAAAGGTGAACATGGGTAACAGGAGTGTCGAGGAGTGTACATGGGTGATAGATGGGTGTACATGGGTGACAGTGGGCGTAGGGAGTAACAGAGGGGGGAACATGGGTGACAGAGAGGTGTTGGGTGTGTAGAGGAGTGTACATGGGTGATAGAGGAGCGTAGAGGAGTGTACATGGTAACAGAGGAGTGGTGTCAGAGGGGTGTAGAGGAGTGTACATGGGTGACAGAGGATCGTAGAGTAGTGTACATGGGTGACAAGGGGACGTAGGGGGTGAAAGAGGGGTGTACGGGGTGATAGAGGGGTGTACATAGGTGACAGAGGGGTGTTGGGGGTGTAGAGGTGTGTACATGGGTGGCAGAGTGGTTCAGAGGAGTGTATATGAGTGATAGATGGGTGTAAATGGGTGAAAGGGGGCGTAGGGGGTGACAGAGTGGTGTACATTGGTGACAGAGAGGTGTGGGGGTGTAAAGGAGTGTACGTGGGTGACAGAGGAGCGCAGAGTAGTATACATGGATAACAGAAGGGTGTAGGGGTGTACATTGGTGATAGAAGGGTGTAGAGGAGTGTACATGGGTGACGGAGGAGCTTAGAGGAGGGTAAATGGGTAACAGATGGGTGTAGAGGGGTGTACATGGGTGACAAAGGGGTGTAGAGGAGTGTACATGGGTGACAGAGGGGTGTAGAGGAGTGTACATGGGTGACAGAGGATCGTAGAGTAGTGTACATGGGTGACAGGGGGACGTAGGGGTGAAAGAGGGGTGTACGGGGTGATAGAAGGGTGTACGTAGGTGACAGAGGGGTGTTGGGGTGTAGAGATGTGTACATGGGTGGCAGAGTGCTTTAGAGGAGTGTATATGAGTGATAGATTGGTGTAAATGGGTGAAAGGGGGCGTAGGGGGTGACAGAGTGGTGTAAATTGGTGACAGAGAGGTGTTGGGGGTGTAGAATAGTGTACGTGGGTGGCAGAGGAGCGCAGAGTAGTATACATGGATAACAGAAGGGTGTAGGGGTGTACATTTGTGATAGAAGGGTGTAGAGGAGTGTACATGGGTGACGGAGGAGCTTAGAGGAGTGTACATGGGTAACAGATGGGTGTAGAGGGGTGTACATGGGTGACAGAGCGGTGTAGAGGAGTGTACATGGGTGACAGAGGGGTGTAGAGGAGTGTACATGGGTGACAGAGGGGTGTAGAGGAGTGTACATGGGTGACAGAGGGGTGAAGAGGAGTGTACAGAGGCCTACATTACCATTACTTGATTAACTGTTGTATATTATCTAAAACATTTAGATAAAATATATTACAAAAATATACATTATATTTTAAGTTCCTTTTTCCACTCCTTTTTCTATAATTCCTGAGATAAGTAGTTCTGGCCCTAGAGTGTTATATATATTAGCGTCTGTAGCATGTATCAGGAACATGTTATCATACCTGTGTCTTTTTTACAGAGGACTAATGCCCGGTGAAAAGGTGAACGTGTCATATACCCCCGTTAGCTGCAAGAAAGGAACCACGAAACAGGTAATTAATATTTATATTAATTACTGATAACAATCAGGCTAGATGTAAAATCTAGACCTCCAGACATGTCATAGTCTTTCCCGTATACATGAAGATATATGTGTTTTTAATAAGTATATCGTCTATGGACAGCTTTATATATAACACAACCATATCTCAGGTACAGAGATTAGGAACATTCCAAAGTTGACGAGTAAAAAGGTAGCAGAAAGGTTAACATGGGTAACAGGAGTGTCGAGGAGTGTACATGGGTGATAGATGGGTGTACATGGGTGACAGTGGGCGTAGGGAGTAACAGAGGGGGGAATATGGGTGACAGAGAGGTGTTGGGTGTGTAGAGGAGTGTACATGGGTGATAGAGGAGCGTAGAGGAGTGTACATGGTAACAGAGGAGTGGTGTCAGAGGGGTGTAGAGGAGTGTACATGGGTGACAGAGGATCGTAGAGTAGTGTACATGGGTGACAAGGGGACGTAGGGGGTGAAAGAGGGGTGTACGGGGTGATAGAGGGGTGTACATAGGTGACAGAGGGGTGTTGGGGGTGTAGAGGTGTGTACATGGGTGGCAGAGTGGTTCAGAGGAGTGTATATGAGTGATAGATGGGTGTATATGGGTGACAGTGGGCGTAGGGAGTAAGAGAGGGGAGAACATGGGTGACAGAGAGGTGTTGGGTATGTAGAGGAGTGTACATGGGTGATAGAGGAGCGTAGAGGAGTGTACATGGTAACAGAGGAGTGGTGTCAGAGGGGTGTAGGAGTGTACATGGGTGACAGAGGATCGTAGAGTAGTGTACATGGGTGACAAGGGGACGTAGGGGGTGAAAGAGGGGTGTACGGGGTGATAGAGGGGTGTACATTGGTGACAGAGAGGTGTTGGGGGTGTAGAGGAGTGTACGTGGGTAACAGAGGAGCGCAGAGTAGTATACATGGATAACAGAAGGGTGTAGGGGTGTACATTGGTGATAGAAGGGTGTAGAGGAGTGTACATGGGTGACGGAGGAGCTGAGAGGAGTGTAAATGGGTAACAGATGGGTGTAGAGGGGTGTACATGGGTGACAAAGGGGTTTAGAGGAGTGTACATGGGTGACAGAGGGGTGTAGAGGAGTGTACATGGGTGACAGAGGATCGTAGAGTAGTGTACATGGGTGACAGGGGGACGTAGGGGTGAAAGAGGGGTGTACGGGGTGATAGAAGGGTGTACGTAGGTGACAGAGGGCTGTTGGGGTGTAGAGATGTGTACATGGGTGGCAGAGTGGTTTAGAGGAGTGTATATGAGTGATAGATTGGTGTAAATGGGTGAAAGGGGGCATAGGGGGTGACAGAGTGGTGTAAATTGGTGACAGAGAGGTGTTGGGGGTGTAGAGGAGTGTACGTGGGTGGCAGAGGAGCGCAGAGTAGTATACATGGATAACAGAAGGGTGTAGGGGTGTACATTGGTGATAGAAGGGTGTAGAGGAGTGTACATGGGTGACGGAGGAGCTTAGAGGAGTGTAAATGGGTAACAGATGGGTGTAGAGGGGTGTACATGGGTGACAGAGCGGTGTAGAGGAGTGTACATGGGTGACAGAGGGGTGTAGAGGAGTGTACATGGGTGACAGAGGGGTGTAGAGGAGTGTACATGGGTGACAGAGGGGTGTAGAGGAGTGTACATGGGTAACAGAGGAGTGTACAGAGGCCTACATTACCATTACTTGATTAACTGTTGTATATTATATAAAACATTTAGATAAAATATATTACAAAAATATACATTATATTTTAAGTTCCTTTTTCCACTCCTTTTTCTATAATTCCTGAGATAAGTAGTTCTGGCCCTAGAGTGTTATATATATTAGCGTCTGTAGCATGTATCAGGAACATGTTATCATACCTGTGTCTTTTTTACAGAGGACTAATGCCCGGTGAAAAGGTGAACGTGTCATATACCCCCGTTAGCTGCAAGAAAGGAACCACGAAACAGGTAATTAATATTTATATTAATTACTGATAACAATCAGGCTAGATGTAAAATCTAGACCTGCAGACATGTCATAGTCTTTCCCGTATACATGAAGATATATGTGTTTTTAATAAGTATATCGTCTATGGACAGCTTTATATATAACACAACCATATCTCAGGTACAGAGATTAGGAACATTCCAAAGTTGACGAGTAAAAAGGTAGCAGAAAGGTGAACATGGGTAACAGGAGTGTCGAGGAGTGTACATGGGTGATAGATGGGTGTACATGGGTGACAGTGGGCGTAGGGAGTAACAGAGGGGGGAACATGGGTGACAGAGAGGTGTTGGGTGTGTAGAGGAGTGTACATGGGTGATAGAGGAGCGTAGAGGAGTGTACATGGTAACAGAGGAGCGGTGTCAGAGGGGTGTAGAGGAGTGTACATGGGTGACAGAGGATCGTAGAGTAGTGTACATGGGTGACAAGGGGACGTAGGGGGTGAAAGAGGGGTGTACGGGGTGATAGAGGGGTGTACATAGGTGACAGAGGGGTGTTGGGGGTGTAGAGGTGTGTACATGGGTGGCAGAGTGGTTCAGAGGAGTGTATATGAGTGATAGATGGGTGTAAATGGGTGAAAGGGGGCGTAGGGGGTGACAGAGTGGTGTAAATTGGTGACAGAGAGGTGTTGGGGGTGTAGAGGAGTGTACGTGGGTGGCAGAGGAGCGCAGAGTAGTATACATGGATAACAGAAGGGTGTAGGGGTGTACATTGGTGATAGAAGGGTGTAGAGGAGTGTACATGGGTGACGGAGGAGCTTAGAGGAGTGTACATGGGTAACAGATGGGTGTAGAGGGGTGTACATGGGTGACATAGCGGTGTAGAGGAGTGTACATGGGTGACAGAGGGGTGTAGAGGAGTGTACATGGGTGACAGAGGGGTGTAGAGGAGTGTACATGGGTGACAGAGGGGTGTAGAGGAGTGTACATGGGTAACAGAGGAGTGAAGAGGAGTGTACAGAGGCCTACATTACCATTACTTGATTAACTGTTGTATATTATATAAAACATTTAGATAAAATATATTACAAAAATATACATTATATTTTAAGTTCCATTTTCCACTCCTTTTTCTATAATTCCTGAGATAAGTAGTTCTGGCCCTAGAGTGTTATATATATTAGCGTCTGTAGCATGTATCAGGAACATGTTATCATACCTGTGTCTTTTTTACAGAGGACTAATGCCCGGTAAAAAGGTGAACGTGTCATATACCCCCGTTAGCTGCAAGAAAGGAACCACGAAACAGGTAATTAATATTTATATTAATTACTGATAACAATCAGGCTAGATGTAAAATCTAGACCTGCAGACATGTCATAGTCTTTACCGTATACATGAAGATATATGTGTTTTTAATAAGTATATCGTCTATGGACAGCTTTATATATAACACAACCATATCTCAGGTACAGAGATTAGGAACATTCCAAAGTTGACGAGTAAAAAGGTAGCAGAAAGGTGAACATGGGTAACAGGAGTGTCGAGGAGTGTACATGGGTGATAGATGGGTGTACATGGGTGACAGTGGGCGTAGGGAGTAACAGAGGGGGGAACATGGGTGACAGAGAGGTGTTGGGTGTGTAGAGGAGTGTACATGGGTGATAGAGGAGCGTAGAGGAGTGTACATGGTAACAGAGGAGTGGTGTCAGAGGGGTGTAGAGGAGTGTACATGGGTGACAGAGGATCGTAGAGTAGTGTACATGGGTGACAAGGGGACGTAGGGGGTGAAAGAGGGGTGTACGGGGTGATAGAGGGGTGTACATAGGTGACAGAGGGGTGTTGGGGGTGTAGAGGTGTGTACATGGGTGGCAGAGTGGTTCAGAGGAGTGTATATGAGTGATAGATGGGTGTAAATGGGTGAAAGGGGGCGTAGGGGGTGACAGAGTGGTGTACATTGGTGACAGAGAGGTGTTGGGGGTGTAGAGGAGTGTACGTGGGTGACAGAGGAGCGCAGAGTAGTATACATGGATAAGAGAAGGGTGTAGGGGTGTACATTGGTGATAGAAGGGTGTAGAGGAGTGTACATAGGTGACGGAGGAGCTTAGAGGAGTGTAAATGGGTAACAGATGGGTGTAGAGGGGTGTACATGGGTGACAAAGGGGTGTAGAGGAGTGTACATGGGTGACAGAGGGGTGTAGCGGAGTGTACATGGGTGACAGAGGATCGTAGAGTAGTGTACATGGGAGACAGGGGGACGTAGGGGTGAAAGAGGGGTGTACGGGGTGATAGAAGGGTGTACGTAGGTGACAGAGGGGTGTTGGGGTGTAGAGATGTGTACATGGGTGGCAGAGTGGTTTAGAGGAGTGTATATGAGTGATAGATTGGTGTAAATGGGTGAAAGGGGGCGTAGGGGGTGACAGAGTGGTGTAAATTGGTGACAGAGAGGTGTTGGGGGTGTAGAGGAGTGTACGTGGGTGGCAGAGGAGCGCAGAGTAGTATACATGGATAACAGAAGGGTGTAGGGGTGTACATTGGTGATAGAAGGGTGTAGAGGAGTGTACATGGGTGACGGAGGAGCTTAGAGGAGTGTACATGGGTAACAGATGGGTGTAGAGGGGTGTACATGGGTGACAGAGCGGTGTAGAGGAGTGTACATGGGTGACAGAGGGGTGTAGAGGAGTGTACATGGGTGACAGAGGGGTGTAGAGGAGTGTACATGGGTGACAGAGGGGTGTAGAGGAGTGTACATGGGTAACAGAGGAGTGAAGAGGAGTGTACAGAGGCCTACATTACCATTACTTGATTAACTGTTGTATATTATAAAAAACATTTAGATAAAATATATTACAAAAATATACATTATATTTTAAGTTCCTTTTTCCACTCTTTTTTCTATAATTCCTGAGATAAGTAGTTCTGGCCCTAGAGTGTTATATATATTAGCGTCTGTAGCATGTATCAGGAACATGTTATCATACCTGTGTCTTTTTTACAGAGGACTAATGCCCGGTAAAAAGGTGAACGTGTCATATACCCCCGTTAGCTGCAAGAAAGGAACCACGAAACAGGTAATTAATATTTATATTAATTACTGATAACAATCAGGCTAGATGTAAAATCTAGACCTGCAGACATGTCATAGTCTTTCCCGTATACATGAAGATATATGTGTTTTTAATAAGTATATCGTCTATGGACAGCTTTATATATAACACAACCATATCTCAGGTACAGAGATTAGGAACATTCCAAAGTTGACGAGTAAAAAGGTAGCAGAAAGGTGAACATGGGTAACAGGAGTGTCGAGGAGTGTACATGGGTGATAGATGGGTGTACATGGGTGACAGTGGGCGTAGGGAGTAACAGAGGGGGGAACATGGGTGACATAGAGGTGTTGGGTGTGTAGAGGAGTGTACATGGGTGATAGAGGAGCGTAGAGGAGTGTACATGGTAACAGAGGAGTGGTGTCAGAGGGGTGTAGAGGAGTGTACATGGGTGACAGAGGATCGTAGAGTAGTGTACATGGGTGACAAGGGGACGTAGGGGGTGAAAGAGGGGTGTACGGGGTGATAGAGGGGTGTACATAGGTGACAGAGGGGTGTTGGGGGTGTAGAGGTGTGTACATGGGTGGCAGAGTGGTTCAGAGGAGTGTATATGAGTGATAGATGGGTGTAAATGGGTGAAAGGGGGCGTAGGGGGTGACAGAGTGGTGTACATTGGTGACAGAGAGGTGTTGGGGGTGTAGAGGAGTGTACATGGGTGGCAGAGGAGCGCAGAGTAGTATACATGGATAACAGAAGGGTGTAGGGGTGTACATTGGTGATAGAAGGGTGTAGAGGAGTGTACATGGGTGACGGAGCAGCTTAGAGGAGTGTAAATGGGTAACAGATGGGTGTAGAGGGGTGTACATGGGTGACAAAGGGGTGTAGAGGAGTGTACATGGGTGACAGAGGGGTGTAGCGGAGTGTACATGGGTGACAGAGGATCGTAGAGTAGTGTACATGGGAGACAAGGGGACGTAGGGGTGAAAGAGGGGTGTACGGGGTGATAGAAGGGTGTACGTAGGTGACAGAGGGGTGTTGGGGTGTAGAGATGTGTACATGGGTGGCAGAGTGGTTTAGAGGAGTGTATATGAGTGATAGATTGGTGTAAATGGGTGAAAGGGGGCGTAGGGGGTGACAGAGTGGTGTAAATTGGTGACAGAGAGGTGTTGGGGGTGTAGAGGAGTGTACGTGGGTGGCAGAGGAGCGCAGAGTAGTATACATGGATAACAGAAGGGTGTAGGGGTGTACATTGGTGATAGAAGGGTGTAGAGGAGTGTACATGGGTGACGGAGGAGCTTAGAGGAGTGTACATGGGTAACAGATGGGTGTAGAGGGGTGTACATGGGTGACAGAGCGGTGTAGAGGAGTGTACATGGGTGACAGAGGGGTGTAGAGGAGTGTACATGGGTGACAGAGGGGTGTAGAGGAGTGTACATGGGTGACAGAGGGGTGTAGAGGAGTGTACATGGGTAACAGAGGAGTGAAGAGGAGTGTACAGAGGCCTACATTACCATTACTTGATTAACTGTTGTATATTATATAAAACATTTAGATAAAATATATTACAAAAATATACATTATATTTTAAGTTCCTTTTTCCACTCTTTTTTCTATAATTCCTGAGATAAGTAGTTCTGGCCCTAGAGTGTTATATATATTAGCGTCTGTAGCATGTATCAGGAACATGTTATCATACCTGTGTCTTTTTTACAGAGGACTAATGCCCGGTAAAAAGGTGAACGTGTCATATACCCCCGTTAGCTGCAAGAAAGGAACCACGAAACAGGTAATTAATATTTATATTAATTACTGATAACAATCAGGCTAGATGTAAAATCTAGACCTGCAGACATGTCATAGTCTTTCCCGTATACATGAAGATATATGTGTTTTTAATAAGTATATCGTCTATGGACAGCTTTATATATAACACAACCATATCTCAGGTACAGAGATTAGGAACATTCCAAAGTTGACGAGTAAAAAGGTAGCAGAAAGGTGAACATGGGTAACAGGAGTGTCGAGGAGTGTACATGGGTGATAGATGGGTGTACATGGGTGACAGTGGGCGTAGGGAGTAACAGAGGGGGGAACATGGGTGACAGAGAGGTGTTGGGTGTGTAGAGGAGTGTACATGGGTGATAGAGGAGCGTAGAGGAGTGTACATGGTAACAGAGGAGTGGTGTCAGAGGGGTGTAGAGGAGTGTACATGGGTGACAGAGGATCGTAGAGTAGTGTACATGGGTGACAAGGGGACGTAGGGGGTGAAAGAGGGGTGTACGGGGTGATAGAGGGGTGTACATAGGTGACAGAGGGGTGTTGGGGGTGTAGAGGTGTGTACATGGGTGGCAGAGTGGTTCAGAGGAGTGTATATGAGTGATAGATGGGTGTAAATGGGTGAAAGGGGGCGTAGGGGGTGACAGAGTGGTGTACATTGGTGACAGAGAGGTGTTGGGGGTGTAGAGGAGTGTACATGGGTGACAGAGGAGCGCAGAGTAGTATACATGGATAACAGAAGGGTGTAGGGGTGTACATTGGTGATAGAAGGGTGTAGAGGAGTGTACATGGGTGACGGAGGAGCTTAGAGGAGTGTAAATGGGTAACAGATGGGTGTAGAGGGGTGTACATGGGTGACAAAGGGGTGTAGAGGAGTGTACATGGGTGACAGAGGGGTGTAGCGGAGTGTACATGGGTGACAGAGGATCGTAGAGTAGTGTACATGGGAGACAGGGGGACGTAGGGGTGAAAGAGGGGTGTACGGGGTGATAGAAGGGTGTACGTAGGTGACAGAGGGGTGTTGGGGTGTAGAGATGTGTACATGGGTGGCAGAGTGGTTTAGAGGAGTGTATATGAGTGATATATTGGTGTAAATGGGTGAAAGGGGGCGTAGGGGGTGACAGAGTGGTGTAAATTGGTGACAGAGAGGTGTTGGGGGTGTAGAGGAGTGTACGTGGGTGGCAGAGGAGCGCAGAGTAGTATACATGGATAACAGAAGGGTGTAGGGGTGTACATTGGTGATAGAAGGGTGTAGAGGAGTGTACATGGGTGACGGAGGAGCTTAGAGGAGTGTACATGGGTAACAGATGGGTGTAGAGGGGTGTACATGGGTGACAGAGGGGTGTAGAGGAGTGTACATGGGTGACAGAGGGGTGTAGAGGAGTGTACATGGGTGACAGAGGGGTGTAGAGGAGTGTACATGGGTAACAGAGGAGTGAAGAGGAGTGTACAGAGGCCTACATTACCATTACTTGATTAACTGTTGTATATTATATAAAACATTTAGATAAAATATATTACAAAAATATACATTATATTTTAAGTTCCTTTTTCCACTCTTTTTTCTATAATTCCTGAGATAAGTAGTTCTGGCCCTAGAGTGTTATATATATTAGCGTCTGTAGCATGTATCAGGAACATGTTATCATACCTGTGTCTTTTTTACAGAGGACTAATGCCCGGTAAAAAGGTGAACGTGTCATATACCCCCGTTAGCTGCAAGAAAGGAACCACGAAACAGGTAATTAATATTTATATTAATTACTGATAACAATCAGGCTAGATGTAAAATCTAGACCTGCAGACATGTCATAGTCTTTCCCGTATACATGAAGATATATGTGTTTTTAATAAGTATATCGTCTATGGACAGCTTTATATATAACACAACCATATCTCAGGTACAGAGATTAGGAACATTCCAAAGTTGACGAGTAAAAAGGTAGCAGAAAGGTGAACATGGGTAACAGGAGTGTCGAGGAGTGTACATGGGTGATAGATGGGTGTACATGGGTGACAGTGGGCGTAGGGAGTAACAGAGGGGGGAACATGGGTGACAGAGAGGTGTTGGGTGTGTAGAGGAGTGTACATGGGTGATAGAGGAGCGTAGAGGAGTGTACATGGTAACAGAGGAGTGGTGTCAGAGGGGTGTAGAGGAGTGTACATGGGTGACAGAGGATCGTAGAGTAGTGTACATGGGTGACAAGGGGACGTAGGGGGTGAAAGAGGGGTGTACGGGGTGATAGAGGGGTGTACATAGGTGACAGAGGGGTGTTGGGGGTGTAGAGGTGTGTACATGGGTGGCAAAGTGGTTCAGAGGAGTGTATATGAGTGATAGATGGGTGTAAATGGGTGAAAGGGGGCGTAGGGGGTGACAGAGTGGTGTACATTGGTGACAGAGAGGTGTTGGGGGTGTAGAGGAGTGTACATGGGTGACAGAGGAGCGCAGAGTAGTATACATGGATAACAGAAGGGTGTAGGGGTGTACATTGGTGATAGAAGGGTGTAGAGGAGTGTACATGGGTGACGGAGGAGCTTAGAGGAGTGTAAATGGGTAACAGATGGGTGTAGAGGGGTGTACATGGGTGACAAAGGGGTGTAGAGGAGTGTACATGGGTGACAGAGGGGTGTAGCGGAGTGTACATGGGTGACAGAGGATCGTAGAGTAGTGTACATGGGAGACAGGGGGACGTAGGGGTGAAAGAGGGGTGTACGGGGTGATAGAAGGGTGTACGTAGGTGACAGAGGGGTGTTGGGGTGTAGAGATGTGTACATGGGTGGCAGAGTGGTTTAGAGGAGTGTATATGAGTGATAGATTGGTGTAAATGGGTGAAAGGGGGCGTAGGGGGTGACAGAGTGGTGTAAATTGGTGACAGAGAGGTGTTGGGGGTGTAGAGGAGTGTACGTGGGTGGCAGAGGAGCGCAGAGTAGTATACATGGATAACAGAAGGGTGTAGGGGTGTACATTGGTGATAGAAGGGTGTAGAGGAGTGTACATGGATGACGGAGGAGCTTAGAGGAGTGTACATGGGTAACAGATGGGTGTAGAGGGGTGTACATGGGTGACAGAGCGGTGTAGAGGAGTGTACATGGGTGACAGAGGGGTGTAGAGGAGTGTACATGGGTGACAGAGGGGTGTAGAGGAGTGTACATGGGTGACAGAGGGGTGTAGAGGAGTGTACATGGGTAACAGAGGAGTGAAGAGGAGTGTACAGAGGCCTACATTACCATTACTTGATTAACTGTTGTATATTATATAAAACATTTAGATAAAATATATTACAAAAATATACAGTATATTTTAAGTTCCTTTTTCCACTCTTTTTTCTATAATTCCTGAGATAAGTAGTTCTGGCCCTAGAGTGTTATATATATTAGCGTCTGTAGCATGTATCAGGAACATGTTATCATACCTGTGTCTTTTTTACAGAGGACTAATGCCCGGTGAAAAGGTGAACGTGTCATATACCCCCGTTAGCTGCAAGAAAGGAACCACGAAACAGGTAATTAATATTTATATTAATTACTGATAACAATCAGGCTAGATGTAAAATCTAGACCTGCAGACATGTCATAGTCTTTCCCGTATACATGAAGATATATGTGTTTTTAATAAGTTTATCGTCTATGGACAGCTTTATATATAACACAACCATATCTCAGGTACAGAGATTAGGAACATTCCAAAGTTGACGAGTAAAAAGGTAGCAGAAAGGTGAACATGGGTAACAGGAGTGTCGAGGAGTGTACATGGGTGATAGATGGGTGTACATGGGTGACAGTGGGCGTAGGGAGTAACAGAGGGGGGAACATGGGTGACAGAGAGGTGTTGGGTGTGTAGAGGAGTGTACATGGGTGATAGAGGAGCATAGAGGAGTGTACATGGTAACAGAGGAGTGGTGTCAGAGGGGTGTAGAGGAGTGTACATGGGTGACAGAGGATCGTAGAGTAGTGTACATGGGTGACAAGGGGACGTAGGGGGTGAAAGAGGGGTGTACGGGGTGATAGAGGGGTGTACATAGGTGACAGAGGGGTGTTGGGGGTGTAGAGGTGTGTACATGGGTGGCAGAGTGGTTCAGAGGAGTGTATATGAGTGATAGATGGGTGTAAATGGGTGAAAGGGGGCGTAGGGGGTGACAGAGTGGTGTACATTGGTGACAGAGAGGTGTTGGGGGTGTAGAGGAGTGTACATGGGTGACAGAGGAGCGCAGAGTAGTATACATGGATAACAGAAGGGTGTAGGGGTGTACATTGGTGATAGAAGGGTGTAGAGGAGTGTACATGGGTGACGGAGGAGCTTAGAGGAGTGTAAATGGGTAACAGATGGGTGTAGAGGGGTGTACATGGGTGACAAAGGGGTGTAGAGGAGTGTACATGGGTGACAGAGGGGTGTAGCGGAGTGTACATGGGTGACAGAGGATCGTAGAGTAGTGTACATGGGAGACAGGGGGACGTAGGGGTGAAAGAGGGGTGTACGGGGTGATAGAAGGGTGTACGTAGGTGACAGAGGGGTGTTGGGGTGTAGAGATGTGTACATGGGTGGCAGAGTGGTTTAGAGGAGTGTATATGAGTGATAGATTGGTGTAAATGGGTGAAAGGGGGCGTAGGGGGTGACAGAGTGGTGTAAATTGGTGACAGAGAGGTGTTGGGGGTGTAGAGGAGTGTACGTGGGTGGCAGAGGAGCGCAGAGTAGTATACATGGATAACAGAAGGGTGTAGGGGTGTACATTGGTGATAGAAGGGTGTAGAGGAGTGTACATGGGTGACGGAGGAGCTTAGAGGAGTGTACATGGGTAACAGATGGGTGTAGAGGGGTGTACATGGGTGACAGAGCGTTGTAGAGGAGTGTACATGGGTGACAGAGGGGTGTAGAGGAGTGTACATGGGTGACAGAGGGGTGTAGAGGAGTGTACATGGGTGACAGAGGGGTGTAGAGGAGTGTACATGGGTAACAGAGGAGTGAAGAGGAGTGTACAGAGGCCTACATTACCATTACTTGATTAACTGTTGTATATTATATAAAACATTTAGATAAAATATATTACAAAAATATACATTATATTTTAAGTTCCTTTTTCCACTCTTTTTTCTATAATTCCTGAGATAAGTAGTTCTGGCCCTAGAGTGTTATATATATTAGCGTCTGTAGCATGTATCAGGAACATGTTATCATACCTGTGTCTTTTTTACAGAGGACTAATGCCCGGTGAAAAGGTGAACGTGTCATATACCCCCGTTAGCTGCAAGAAAGGAACCACGAAACAGGTAATTAATATTTATATTAATTACTGATAACAATCAGGCTAGATGTAAAATCTAGACCTGCAGACATGTCATAGTTTTTCCCGTATACATGAAGATATATGTGTTTTTAATAAGTATATCGTCTATGGACAGCTTTATATATAACACAACCATATCTCAGGTACAGAGATTAGGAACATTCCAAAGTTGACGAGTAAAAAGGTAGCAGAAAGGTGAACATGGGTAACAGGAGTGTCGAGGAGTGTACATGGGTGATAGATGGATGTACATGGGTGACAGTGGGCGTAGGGAGTAACAGAGGGGGGAACATGGGTGACAGAGAGGTGTTGGGTGTGTAGAGGAGTGTACATGGGTGATAGAGGAGCGTAGAGGAGTGTACATGGTAACAGAGGAGTGGTGTCAGAGGGGTGTAGAGGAGTGTACATGGGTGACAGAGGATCGTAGAGTAGTGTACATGGGTGACAAGGGGACTTAGGGGGTGAAAAAGGGGTGTACGGGGTGATAGAGGGGTGTACATAGGTGACAGAGGGGTGTTGGGGGTGTAGAGGTGTGTACATGGGTGGCAGAGTGGTTCAGAGGAGTGTATATGAGTGATAGATGGGTGTAAATGGGTGAAATGGGGCGTAGGGGGTGACAGAGTGGTGTACATTGGTGACAGAGAGATGTTGGGGGTGTAGAGGAGTGTACGTGGGTGACAGAGGAGCGCAGAGTAGTATACATGGATAACAGAAGGGTGTAGGGGTGTACATTGGTGATAGAAGGGTGTAGAGGAGTGTACATGGGTGACGGAGGAGCTTAGAGGAGTGTAAATGGGTAACAGATGGGTGTAGAGGGGTGTACATGGGTGACAAAGGGGTGTAGAGGAGTGTACATGGGTGACAGAGGGGTGTAGAGGAGTGTACATGGGTGACAGAGGATCGTAGAGTAGTGTACATGGGTGACAGGGTGACATAGGGGTGAAAGAGGGGTGTACGGGGTGATAGAAGGGTGTACGTAGGTGACAGAGGGGTGTTGGGGTGTAGAGATGTGTACATGGGTGGCAGAGTGGTTTAGAGGAGTGTATATGAGTGATAGATTGGTGTAAATGGGTGAAAGGGGGCGTAGGGGGTGACAGAGTGGTGTAAATTGGTGACAGAGAGGTGTTGGGGGTGTAGAGGAGTGTACGTGGGTGGCAGAGGAGCGCAGAGTAGTATACATGGTTACCAGAAGGGTGTAGGGGTGTATATTGGTGATAGAAGGGTGTAGAGGAGTGTACATGGGTGACGGAGGAGCTTAGAGGAGTGTACATGGGTAACAGATGGGTGTAGAGGGGTGTACATGGGTGACAGAGCGGTGTAGAGGAGTGTACATGGGTGACAGAGGGGTGTAGAGGAGTGTACATGGGTGACAGAGGGGTGTAGAGGAGTGTACATGGGTGACAGAGGGGTGTAGAGGAGTGTACATGGGTAACAGAGGAGTGAAGAGGAGTGTACAGAGGCCTACATTACCATTACTTGATTAACTGTTGTATATTATATAAAACATTTAGATAAAATATATTACAAAAATATACATTATATTTTAAGTTCCTTTTTTCCACTCCTTTTTCTATAATTCCTGAGATAAGTAGTTCTGGCCCTAGAGTGTTATATATATTAGCGTCTGTAGCATGTATTAGGAACATGTTATCATACCTGTGTCTTTTTTACAGAGGACTAATGCCCGGTGAAAAGGTGAACGTGTCATATACCCCCGTTAGCTGCAAGAAAGGAACCACGAAACAGGTAATTAATATTTATATTAATTACTGATAACAATCAGGCTAGATGTAAAATCTAGACCTGCAGACATGTCATAGTCTTTCCCGTATACATGAAGATATATGTGTTTTTAATAAGTTTATCGTCTATGGACAGCTTTATATATAACACAACCATATCTCAGGTACAGAGATTAGGAACATTCCAAAGTTGACGAGTAAAAAGGTAGCAGAAAGGTGAACATGGGTAACAGGAGTGTCGAGGAGTGTACATGGGTGATAGATGGGTGTACATGGGTGACAGTGGGCGTAGGGAGTAACAGAGGGGGGAACATGGGTGACAGAGAGGTGTTGGGTGTGTAGAGGAGTGTACATGGGTGATAGAGGAGCGTAGAGGAGTGTACATGGTAACAGAGGAGTGGTGTCAGAGGGGTGTAGAGGAGTGTACATGGGTGACAGAGGATCGTAGAGTAGTGTACATGGGTGACAAGGGGACGTAGGGGGTGAAAGAGGGGTGTATAGGGTGATAGAGGGTTGTACATAGGTGACAGAGGGGTGTTGGGGGTGTAGAGGTGTGTACATGGGTGGCAGAGTGGTTCAGAGGAGTGTATATGAGTGATAGATGGGTGCAAATGGGTGAAAGGGGGCGTAGGGGGTGACAGAGTGGTGTACATTGGTGACAGAGAGGTGTTGGGGGTGTAGAGGAGTGTACGTGGGTGACAGAGGAGCGCAGAGTAGTATACATGGATAACAGAAGGGTGTAGGGGTGTACATTGGTGATAGAAGGGTGTAGAGGAGTGTACATGGGTGACGGAGGAGCTTAGAGGAGTGTAAATGGGTAACAGATGGGTGTAGAGGGGTGTACATGGGTGACAAAGGGGTGTAGAGGAGTGTACATGGGTGACAGAGGGGTGTAGAGGAGTGTACATGGGTGACAGGATCGTAGAGTAGTGTACATGGCTGACAGGGGGACGTAGGGGTGAAAGAGGGGTGTACGGGGTGATAGAAGGTTGTACGTAGGTGACAGAGGGGTGTTGGGGTGTAGAGATGTGTACATGGGTGGCAGAGTGCTTTAGAGGAGTGTATATGAGTGAAAGATTGGTGTAAATGGATGAAAGGGGGCGTAGGGGGTGACAGAGTGGTGTAAATTGGTGACAGAGAGGTGTTGGGGGTGTAGAGGAGTGTACGTGGGTGGCAGAGGAGCGCAGAGTAGTATACATGGATAACAGAAGGGTGTAGGGGTGTACATTGGTGATAGAAGGGTGTAGAGGAGTGTACATGGGTGACGGAGGAGCTTAGAGGAGTGTACATGGGTAACAGATGGGTGTAGAGGGGTGTACATGGGTGACAGAGCGGTGTAGAGGAGTGTACATGGGTGACAGAGGGGTGTAGAGGAGTGTACATGGGTGACAGAGGGGTGTAGAGGAGTGTACATGGGTGACAGAGGGGTGTAGAGGAGTGTACATGGGTAACAGAGGAGTGAAGAGGAGTGTACAGAGGCCTACATTACCATTACTTGATTAACTGTTGTATATTATATAAAACATTTAGATAAAATATATTACAAAAATATACATTATATTTTAAGTTCCTTTTTCCACTCCTTTTTCTATAATTCCTGAGATAAGTAGTTCTGGCCCTAGAGTGTTATATATATTAGCGTCTGTAGCATGTATCAGGAACATGTTATCATACCTGTGTCTTTTTTACAGAGGACTAATGCCCGGTGAAAAGGTGAACGTGTCATATACCCCCGTTAGCTGCAAGAAAGGAACCACGAAACAGGTAATTAATATTTATATTAATTACTGATAACAATCAGGCTAGATGTAAAATCTAGACCTGCAGACATGTCATAGTTTTTCCCGTATACATGAAGATATATGTGTTTTTAATAAGTATATCGTCTATGGACAGCTTTATATATAACACAACCATATCTCAGGTACAGAGATTAGGAACATTCCAAAGTTGACGAGTAAAAAGGTAGCAGAAAGGTGAACATGGGTAACAGGAGTGTCGAGGAGTGTACATGGGTGATAGATGGATGTACATGGGTGACAGTGGGCGTAGGGAGTAACAGAGGGGGGAACATGGGTGACAGAGAGGTGTTGGGTGTGTAGAGGAGTGTACATGGGTGATAGAGGAGCGTAGAGGAGTGTACATGGTAACAGAGGAGTGGTGTCAGAGGGGTGTAGAGGAGTGTACATGGGTGACAGAGGATCGTAGAGTAGTGTACATGGGTGACAAGGGGACTTAGGGGGTGAAAAAGGGGTGTACGGGGTGATAGAGGGGTGTACATAGGTGACAGAGGGGTGTTGGGGGTGTAGAGGTGTGTACATGGGTGGCAGAGTGGTTCAGAGGAGTGTATATGAGTGATAGATGGGTGTAAATGGGTGAAATGGGGCGTAGGGGGTGACAGAGTGGTGTACATTGGTGACAGAGAGATGTTGGGGGTGTAGAGGAGTGTACGTGGGTGACAGAGGAGCGCAGAGTAGTATACATGGATAACAGAAGGGTGTAGGGGTGTACATTGGTGATAGAAGGGTGTAGAGGAGTGTACATGGGTGACGGAGGAGCTTAGAGGAGTGTAAATGGGTAACAGATGGGTGTAGAGGGGTGTACATGGGTGACAAAGGGGTGTAGAGGAGTGTACATGGGTGACAGAGGGGTGTAGAGGAGTGTACATGGGTGACAGAGGATCGTAGAGTAGTGTACATGGGTGACAGGGTGACATAGGGGTGAAAGAGGGGTGTACGGGGTGATAGAAGGGTGTACGTAGGTGACAGAGGGGTGTTGGGGTGTAGAGATGTGTACATGGGTGGCAGAGTGGTTTAGAGGAGTGTATATGAGTGATAGATTGGTGTAAATGGGTGAAAGGGGGCGTAGGGGGTGACAGAGTGGTGTAAATTGGTGACAGAGAGGTGTTGGGGGTGTAGAGGAGTGTACGTGGGTGGCAGAGGAGCGCAGAGTAGTATACATGGTTACCAGAAGGGTGTAGGGGTGTATATTGGTGATAGAAGGGTGTAGAGGAGTGTACATGGGTGACGGAGGAGCTTAGAGGAGTGTACATGGGTAACAGATGGGTGTAGAGGGGTGTACATGGGTGACAGAGCGGTGTAGAGGAGTGTACATGGGTGACAGAGGGGTGTAGAGGAGTGTACATGGGTGACAGAGGGGTGTAGAGGAGTGTACATGGGTGACAGAGGGGTGTAGAGGAGTGTACATGGGTAACAGAGGAGTGAAGAGGAGTGTACAGAGGCCTACATTACCATTACTTGATTAACTGTTGTATATTATATAAAACATTTAGATAAAATATATTACAAAAATATACATTATATTTTAAGTTCCTTTTTTCCACTCCTTTTTCTATAATTCCTGAGATAAGTAGTTCTGGCCCTAGAGTGTTATATATATTAGCGTCTGTAGCATGTATTAGGAACATGTTATCATACCTGTGTCTTTTTTACAGAGGACTAATGCCCGGTGAAAAGGTGAACGTGTCATATACCCCCGTTAGCTGCAAGAAAGGAACCACGAAACAGGTAATTAATATTTATATTAATTACTGATAACAATCAGGCTAGATGTAAAATCTAGACCTGCAGACATGTCATAGTCTTTCCCGTATACATGAAGATATATGTGTTTTTAATAAGTTTATCGTCTATGGACAGCTTTATATATAACACAACCATATCTCAGGTACAGAGATTAGGAACATTCCAAAGTTGACGAGTAAAAAGGTAGCAGAAAGGTGAACATGGGTAACAGGAGTGTCGAGGAGTGTACATGGGTGATAGATGGGTGTACATGGGTGACAGTGGGCGTAGGGAGTAACAGAGGGGGGAACATGGGTGACAGAGAGGTGTTGGGTGTGTAGAGGAGTGTACATGGGTGATAGAGGAGCGTAGAGGAGTGTACATGGTAACAGAGGAGTGGTGTCAGAGGGGTGTAGAGGAGTGTACATGGGTGACAGAGGATCGTAGAGTAGTGTACATGGGTGACAAGGGGACGTAGGGGGTGAAAGAGGGGTGTATAGGGTGATAGAGGGTTGTACATAGGTGACAGAGGGGTGTTGGGGGTGTAGAGGTGTGTACATGGGTGGCAGAGTGGTTCAGAGGAGTGTATATGAGTGATAGATGGGTGCAAATGGGTGAAAGGGGGCGTAGGGGGTGACAGAGTGGTGTACATTGGTGACAGAGAGGTGTTGGGGGTGTAGAGGAGTGTACGTGGGTGACAGAGGAGCGCAGAGTAGTATACATGGATAACAGAAGGGTGTAGGGGTGTACATTGGTGATAGAAGGGTGTAGAGGAGTGTACATGGGTGACGGAGGAGCTTAGAGGAGTGTAAATGGGTAACAGATGGGTGTAGAGGGGTGTACATGGGTGACAAAGGGGTGTAGAGGAGTGTACATGGGTGACAGAGGGGTGTAGAGGAGTGTACATGGGTGACAGGATCGTAGAGTAGTGTACATGGCTGACAGGGGGACGTAGGGGTGAAAGAGGGGTGTACGGGGTGATAGAAGGTTGTACGTAGGTGACAGAGGGGTGTTGGGGTGTAGAGATGTGTACATGGGTGGCAGAGTGCTTTAGAGGAGTGTATATGAGTGAAAGATTGGTGTAAATGGATGAAAGGGGGCGTAGGGGGTGACAGAGTGGTGTAAATTGGTGACAGAGAGGTGTTGGGGGTGTAGAGGAGTGTACGTGGGTGGCAGAGGAGCGCAGAGTAGTATACATGGATAACAGAAGGGTGTAGGGGTGTACATTGGTGATAGAAGGGTGTAGAGGAGTGTACATGGGTGACGGAGGAGCTTAGAGGAGTGTACATGGGTAACAGATGGGTGTAGAGGGGTGTACATGGGTGACAGAGCGGTGTAGAGGAGTGTACATGGGTGACAGAGGGGTGTAGAGGAGTGTACATGGGTGACAGAGGGGTGTAGAGGAGTGTACATGGGTGACAGAGGGGTGTAGAGGAGTGTACATGGGTAACAGAGGAGTGAAGAGGAGTGTACAGAGGCCTACATTACCATTACTTGATTAACTGTTGTATATTATATAAAACATTTAGATAAAATATATTACAAAAATATACATTATATTTTAAGTTCCTTTTTCCACTCCTTTTTCTATAATTCCTGAGATAAGTAGTTCTGGCCCTAGAGTGTTATATATATTAGCGTCTGTAGCATGTATCAGGAACATGTTATCATACCTGTGTCTTTTTTACAGAGGACTAATGCCCGGTGAAAAGGTGAACGTGTCATATACCCCCGTTAGCTGCAAGAAAGGAACCACGAAACAGGTAATTAATATTTATATTAATTACTGATAACAATCAGGCTAGATGTAAAATCTAGACCTGCAGACATGTCATAGTCTTTCCCGTATACATGAAGATATATGTGTTTTTAATAAGTATATCGTCTATGGACAGCTTTATATATAACACAACCATATCTCAGGTACAGAGATTAGGAACATTCCAAAGTTGACGAGTAAAAAGGTAGCAGAAAGGTGAACATGGGTAACAGGAGTGTCGAGGAGTGTACATGGGTGATAGATGGGTGTACATGGGTGACAGTGGGCGTAGGGAGTAACAGAGGGGGGAACATGGGTGACAGAGAGGTGTTGGGTGTGTAGAGGAGTGTACATGGGTGATAGAGGAGCGTAGAGGAGTGTACATGGTAACAGAGGAGTGGTGTCAGAGGGGTGTAGAGGAGTGTACATGGGTGACAGAGGATCGTAGAGTAGTGTACATGGGTGACAAGGGGACGTAGGGGGTGAAAGAGGGGTGTACGGGGTGATAGAGGGGTGTACATAGGTGACAGAGGGGTGTTGGGGGTGTAGAGGTGTGTACATGGGTGGCAGAGTGGTTCAGAGGAGTGTATATGAGTGATAGATGGGTGTAAATGGGTGAAAGGGGGCGTAGGGGGTGACAGAGTGGTGTACATTGGTGACAGAGAGGTGTTGGGGGTGTAGAGGAGTGTACATGGGTGACAGAGGAGCGCAGAGTAGTATACATGGATAACAGAAGGGTGTAGGGGTGTACATTGGTGATAGAAGGGTGTAGAGGAGTGTACATGGGTGACTGAGGAGCTTAGAGGAGTGTACATGGGTAACAGATGGGTGTAGAGGGGTGTATATGGGAGACAGAGCGGTGTAGAGGAGTGTACATGGGTGACAGAGGGGTGTAGAGGAGTGTACATGGGTGACAGAGGGGTGTAGAGGAGTGTACATGGGTGACAGAGGGGTGTAGAGGAGTGTACATGGGTAACAGAGGAGTGAAGAGGAGTGTACAGAGGCCTACATTACCATTACTTGATTAACTGTTGTATATTATATAAAACATTTAGATAAAATATATTACAAAAATATACATTATATTTTAAGTTCCTTTTTCCACTCCTTTTTCTATAATTCCTGAGATAAGTAGTTCTGGCCCTAGAGTGTTATATATATTAGCGTCTGTAGCATGTATCAGGAACATGTTATCATACCTGTGTCTTTTTTACAGAGGACTAATGCCCGGTGAAAAGGTGAACGTGTCATATACCCCCGTTAGCTGCAAGAAAGGAACCACGAAACAGGTAATTAATATTTATATTAATTACTGATAACAATCAGGCTAGATGTAAAATCTAGACCTGCAGACATATCATAGTCTTTCCCGTATACATGAAGATATATGTGTTTTTAATAAGTATATCGTCTATGGACAGCTTTATATATAACACAACCATATCTCAGGTACAGAGATTAGGAACATTCCAAAGTTGACGAGTAAAAAGGTAGCAGAAAGGTGAACATGGGTAACAGGAGTGTCGAGGAGTGTACATGGGTGATAGATGGGTGTACATGGGTGACAGTGGGCGTAGGGAGTAACAGAGGGGGGAACATGGGTGACAGAGAGGTGTTGGGTGTGTAGAGGAGTGTACATGGGTGATAGAGGAGCGTAGAGGAGTGTACATGGTAACAGAGGAGTGGTGTCAGAGGGGTGTAGAGGAGTGTACATGGGTGACAGAGGATCGTAGAGTAGTGTACATGGGTGACAAGGGGACGTAGGGGGTGAAAGAGGGGTGTACGGGGTGATAGAGGGGTGTACATAGGTGACAGAGGGGTGTTGGGGGTGTAGAGGTGTGTACATGGGTGGCAGAGTGGTTCAGAGGAGTGTATATGAGTGATAGATGGGTGTAAATGGGTGAAAGGGGGCGTAGGGGGTGACAGAGTGGTGTACATTGGTGACAGAGAGATGTTGGTGGTGTAGAGGAGTGTACGTGGGTGACAGAGGAGCGCAGAGTAGTATACATGGATAACAGAAGGGTGTAGGGGTGTACATTGGTGATAGAAGGGTGTAGAGGAGTGTACATGGGTGACGGAGGAGCTTAGAGGAGTGTAAATGGGTAACAGATGGGTGTAGAGGGGTGTACATGGGTGACAAAGGGGTGTAGAGGAGTGTACATGGGTGACAGAGGGGTGTAGAGGAGTGTACATGGGTGACAGAGGATCGTAGAGTAGTGTACATGGGTGACAGGGGGACGTAGGGGTGAAAGAGGGGTGTACGGGGTGATAGAAGGGTGTACGTAGGTGACATAGGGGTGTTGGGGTGTAGAGATGTGTACATGGGTGGCAGAGTGGTTTAGAGGAGTGTATATGAGTGATAGATTGGTGTAAATGGGTAAAAGGGGGCGTAGGGGGTGACAGAGTGGTGTAAATTGGTGACAGAGAGGTGTTGGGGGTGTAGAGGAGTGTACGTGGGTGGCAGAAGAGCGCAGAGTAGTATACATGGATAACAGAAGGGTGTAGGGGTGTACATTGGTGATAGAAGGGTGTAGAGGAGTGTACATGGGTGACGGAGGAGCTTAGAGGAGTGTACATGGGTAACAGATGGGTGTAGAGGGGTGTACATGGGTGACAGAGCGGTGTAGAGGAGTGTACATGGGTGACAGAGGGGTGTAGAGGAGTGTACATGGGTAACAGAGGAGTGAAGAGGAGTGTACAGAGGCCTACATTACCATTACTTGATTAACTGTTGTATATTATATAAAACATTTAGATAAAATATATTACAAAAATATACATTATATTTTAAGTTCCTTTTTCCACTCCTTTTTCTATAATTCCTGAGATAAGTAGTTCTGGCCCTAGAGTGTTATATATATTAGCGTCTGTAGCATGTATCAGGAACATGTTATCATACCTGTGTCTTTTTTACAGAGGACTAATGCCCGGTGAAAAGGTGAACGTGTCATATACCCCCGTTAGCTGCAAGAAAGGAACCACGAAACAGGTAATTAATATTTATATTAATTACTGATAACAATCAGGCTAGATGTAAAATCTAGACCTGCAGACATGTCATAGTCTTTCCCGTATACATGAAGATATATGTATTTTTAATAAGTATATCGTCTATGGACAGCTTTATATATAACACAACCATATCTCAGGTACAGAGATTAGGAACATTCCAAAGTTGACGAGTAAAAAGGTAGCAGAAAGGTGAACATGGGTAACAGGAGTGTCGAGGAGTGTACATGGGTGATAGATGGGTGTACATGGGTGACAGTGGGCGTAGGGAGTAACAGAGGGGGGAACATGGGTGACAGAGAGGTGTTGGGTGTGTAGAGGAGTGTACATGGGTGATAGAGGAGCGTAGAGGAGTGTACATGGTAACAGAGGAGTGGTGTCAGAGGGGTGTAGAGGAGTGTACATGGGTGACAGAGGATCGTAGAGTAGTGTACATGGGTGACAAGGGGACGTAGGGGGTGAAAGAGGGGTGTACGGGGTGATAGAGGGGTGTACATAGGTGACAGAGGGGTGTTGGGGGTGTAGAGGTGTGTACATGGGTGGCAGAGTGGTTCAGAGGAGTGTATATGAGTGATAGATGGGTGTAAATGGGTGAAAGGGGGCGTAGGGGGTGACAGAGTGGTGTACATTGGTGACAGAGAGATGTTGGTGGTGTAGAGGAGTGTACGTGGGTGACAGAGGAGCGCAGAGTAGTATACATGGATAACAGAAGGGTGTAGGGGTGTACATTGGTGATAGAAGGGTGTAGAGGAGTGTACATGGGTGACGGAGGAGCTTAGAGGAGTGTAAATGGGTAACAGATGGGTGTAGAGGGGTATACATGGGTGACAAAGGGGTGTAGAGGAGTGTACATGGGTGACAGAGGGGTGTAGAGGAGTGTACATGGGTGACAGAGGATCGTAGAGTAGTGTACATGGGTGACAGGGGGACGTAGGGGTGAAAGAGGGGTGTACGGGGTGATAGAAGGGTGTACGTAGGTGACATAGGGGTGTTGGGGTGTAGAGATGTGTACATGGGTGGCAGAGTGGTTTAGAGGAGTGTATATGAGTGATAGATTGGTGTAAATGGGTAAAAGGGGGCGTAGGGGGTGACAGAGTGGTGTAAATTGGTGACAGAGAGGTGTTGGGGGTGTAGAGGAGTGTACGTGGGTGGCAGAAGAGCGCAGAGTAGTATACATGGATAACAGAAGGGTGTAGGGGTGTACATTGGTGATAGAAGGGTGTAGAGGAGTGTACATGGGTGACGGAGGAGCTTAGAGGAGTGTACATGGGTAACAGATGGGTGTAGAGGGGTGTACATGGGTGACAGAGCGGTGTAGAGGAGTGTACATGGGTGACAGAGGGGTGTAGAGGAGTGTACATGGGTGACAGAGGGGTGTAGAGGAGTGTACATGGGTGACAGAGGGGTGTAGAGGAGTGTACATGGGTAACAGAGGAGTGAAGAGGAGTGTACAGAGGCCTACATTACCATTACTTGATTAACTGTTGTATATTATATAAAACATTTAGATAAAATATATTACAAAAATATACATTATATTTTAAGTTCCTTTTTCCACTCCTTTTTCTATAATTCCTGAGATAAGTAGTTCTGGCCCTAGAGTGTTATATATATTAGCGTCTGTAGCATGTATCAGGAACATGTTATCATACCTGTGTCTTTTTTACAGAGGACTAATGCCCGGTGAAAAGGTGAACATGTCATATACCCCCGTTAGCTGCAAGAAAGGAACCACGAAACAGGTAATTAATATTTATATTAATTACTGATAACAATCAGGCTAGATGTAAAATCTAGACCTGCAGACATGTCATAGTCTTTCCCGTATACATGAAGATATATGTGTTTTTAATAAGTATATCGTCTATGGACAGCTTTATATATAACACAACCATATCTCAGGTACAGAGATTAGGAACATTCCAAAGTTGACGAGTAAAAAGGTAGCAGAAAGGTGAACATGGGTAACAGGAGTGTCGAGGAGTGTTCATGGGTGATAGATGGGTGTACATGGGTGACAGTGGGCGTAGGGAGTAACAGAGGGGGGACATGTGTGACAGAGAGGTGTTGGGTGTGTAGAGGAGTGTACATGGGTGATAGAGGAGCGTAGAGGAGTGTACATGGTAACAGAGGAGTGGTGTCAGAGGGGTGTAGAGGAGTGTACATGGGTGACAGAGGATCGTGGAGTAGTGTAAATGGGTGACAAGAGGACGTAGGGGGTGAAAGAGGGGTGTACGGGGTGATAGAGGGGTGTACATAGGTGACAGAGGGGTGTTGGGGGTGTAGAGGTGTGTACATGGGTGGCAGAGTGGTTCAGAGGAGTGTATATGAGTGATAGATGGGTGTAAATGGGTGAAAGGGGGCGTAGGGGGTGACAGAGTGGTGTACATTGGTGACAGAGAGGTGTTGGGGGTGTAGAGGAGTGTACGTGGGTGACAGAGGAGCGCAGAGTAGTATACATGGATAACAGAAGGGTGTAGGGGTGTACATTGGTGATAGAAGGGTGTAGAGGAGTGTACATGGGTGACGGAGGAGCTTAGAGGAGTGTAAATGGGTAACAGATGGGTGTAGAGGGGTGTACATGGGTGACAAAGGGGTGTAGAGGAGTGTACATGGGTGACAGAGGGGTGTAAAGGAGTGTACATGGGTGACAGAGGATCGTAGAGTAGTGTACATGGCTGACAGGGGGACGTAGGGGTGAAAGAGGGGTGTATGGGGTGATAGAAGGGTGTACGTAGGTGACAGAGGGGTGTTGGGGTGTAGAGATGTGTACATGGGTGGCAGAGTGCTTTAGAGGAGTGTATATGAGTGATAGATTGGTGTAAATGGGTGAAAGGGGGCGTAGGGGGTGACAGAGTGGTGTAAATTGGTGACAGAGAGGTGTTGGGGGTGTAGAGGAGTGTACGTGGGTGGCAGAGGAGCGCAGAGTAGTATACATGGATAACAGAAGGGTGTAGGGGTGTACATTAGTGATAGAAGGGTATAGAGGAGTGTACATGGGTGACGGAGGAGCTTAGAGGAGTGTACATGGGTAACAGATGGGTGTAGAGGGGTGTACATGGGTGACAGAGCGGTGTAGAGGAGTGTACATGGGTGACAGAGGGATGTAGAGGAGTGTACATGGGTGACAGAGGGGTGTAGAGGAGTGTATATGGGTGACAGAGGAGTGAAGACGAGTGTACAGAGGCCTACATTACCATTACTTGATTAACTGTTGTATATTATATAAAACATTTAGATAAAATATATTACAAAAATATACATTATATTTTAAGTTCCTTTTTCTACTCCTTTTTCTATAATTCCTGAGATAAGTAGTTCTGGCCCTAGAGTGTTATATATATTAGCATCTGTAGCATGTATCAGGAACATGTTATCATACCTGTGTCTTTTTTACAGAGGACTAATGCCCGGTGAAAAGGTGAACGTGTCATATACCCCCGTTAGCTGCAAGAAAGGAACCACGAAACAGGTAATTAATATTTATATTAATTACTGATAACAATCAGGCTAGATGTAAAATCTAGACCTGCAGACATGTCATAGTCTTTCCCGTATACATGAAGATATATGTGTTTTTAATAAGTATATCGTCTATGGACAGCTTTATATATAACACAACCATATCTCAGGTACAGAGATTAGGAACATTCCAAAGTTGACGAGTAAAAAGGTAGCAGAAAGGTGAACATGGGTAACAGGAGTGTCGAGGAGTGTACATGGGTGATAGATGGGTGTACATGGGTGACAGTGGGCGTAGGGAGTAACAGAGGGGGGAACATGGGTGACAGAGAGGTGTTGGGTGTGTAGAGGAGTGTACATGGGTGATAGAGGAGCGTAGAGGAGTGTACATGGTAACAGAGGAGCGGTGTCAGAGGGGTGTAGAGGAGTGTACATGGGTGACAGAGGATCGTAGAGTAGTGTACATGGGTGACAAGGGGACGTAGGGGGTGAAAGAGGGGTGTACGGGGTGATAGAGGGGTGTACATAGGTGACAGAGGGGTGTAGAGGAGTGTACATGGGTGACAGAGGATCGTAGAGTAGTGTACATGGGTGACAGGGGGACGTAGGGGTGAAAGAGGGGTGTACGGGGTGATAGAAGGGTGTACGTAGGTGACAGAGGGGTGTTGGGGTGTAGAGATGTGTACATGGGTGGCAGAGTGCTTTAGAGGAGTGTATATGAGTGATAGATTGGTGTAAATGGGTGAAAGGGGGCGTAGGGGGTGACAGAGTGGTGTAAATTGGTGACAGAGAGGTGTTGGGGGTGTAGAGGAGTGTACGTGGGTGGCAGAGGAGCGCAGAGTAGTATACATGGATAACAGAAGGGTGTAGGGGTGTACATTGGTGATAGAAGGGTGTAGAGGAGTGTACATGGGTGACGGAGGAGCTTAGAGGAGTGTACATGGATAACAGATGGGTGTAGAGGGGTGTACATGGGTGACAGAGCGGTGTAGAGGAGTGTACATGGGTGACAGAGGGGTGTAGAGGAGTGTACATGGGTGACAGAGGGGTGTAGAGGAGTGTACATGGGTGACAGAGGGGTGTAGAGGAGTGTACATGGGTAACAGAGGAGTGAAGAGGAGTGTACAGAGGCCTACATTACCATTACTTGATTAACTGTTGTATATTATATAAAACATTTAGATAAAATATATTACAAAAATATACATTATATTTTAAGTTCCTTTTTCCACTCCTTTTTCTATAATTCCTGAGATAAGTAGTTCTGGCCCTAGAGTGTTATATATATTAGCGTCTGTAGCATGTATCAGGAACATGTTATCATACCTGTGTCTTTTTTACAGAGGACTAATGCCCGGTGAAAAGGTGAACATGTCATATACCCCCGTTAGCTGCAAGAAAGGAACCACGAAACAGGTAATTAATATTTATATTAATTACTGATAACAATCAGGCTAGATGTAAAATCTAGACCTGCAGACATGTCATAGTCTTTCCCGTATACATGAAGATATATGTGTTTTTAATAAGTATATCGTCTATGGACAGCTTTATATATAACACAACCATATCTCAGGTACAGAGATTAGGAACATTCCAAAGTTGACGAGTAAAAAGGTAGCAGAAAGGTGAACATGGGTAACAGGAGTGTCGAGGAGTGTTCATGGGTGATAGATGGGTGTACATGGGTGACAGTGGGCGTAGGGAGTAACAGAGGGGGGACATGTGTGACAGAGAGGTGTTGGGTGTGTAGAGGAGTGTACATGGGTGATAGAGGAGCGTAGAGGAGTGTACATGGTAACAGAGGAGTGGTGTCAGAGGGGTGTAGAGGAGTGTACATGGGTGACAGAGGATCGTGGAGTAGTGTAAATGGGTGACAAGAGGACGTAGGGGGTGAAAGAGGGGTGTACGGGGTGATAGAGGGGTGTACATAGGTGACAGAGGGGTGTTGGGGGTGTAGAGGTGTGTACATGGGTGGCAGAGTGGTTCAGAGGAGTGTATATGAGTGATAGATGGGTGTAAATGGGTGAAAGGGGGCGTAGGGGGTGACAGAGTGGTGTACATTGGTGACAGAGAGGTGTTGGGGGTGTAGAGGAGTGTACGTGGGTGACAGAGGAGCGCAGAGTAGTATACATGGATAACAGAAGGGTGTAGGGGTGTACATTGGTGATAGAAGGGTGTAGAGGAGTGTACATGGGTGACGGAGGAGCTTAGAGGAGTGTAAATGGGTAACAGATGGGTGTAGAGGGGTGTACATGGGTGACAAAGGGGTGTAGAGGAGTGTACATGGGTGACAGAGGGGTGTAAAGGAGTGTACATGGGTGACAGAGGATCGTAGAGTAGTGTACATGGCTGACAGGGGGACGTAGGGGTGAAAGAGGGGTGTATGGGGTGATAGAAGGGTGTACGTAGGTGACAGAGGGGTGTTGGGGTGTAGAGATGTGTACATGGGTGGCAGAGTGCTTTAGAGGAGTGTATATGAGTGATAGATTGGTGTAAATGGGTGAAAGGGGGCGTAGGGGGTGACAGAGTGGTGTAAATTGGTGACAGAGAGGTGTTGGGGGTGTAGAGGAGTGTACGTGGGTGGCAGAGGAGCGCAGAGTAGTATACATGGATAACAGAAGGGTGTAGGGGTGTACATTAGTGATAGAAGGGTATAGAGGAGTGTACATGGGTGACGGAGGAGCTTAGAGGAGTGTACATGGGTAACAGATGGGTGTAGAGGGGTGTACATGGGTGACAGAGCGGTGTAGAGGAGTGTACATGGGTGACAGAGGGATGTAGAGGAGTGTACATGGGTGACAGAGGGGTGTAGAGGAGTGTATATGGGTGACAGAGGAGTGAAGACGAGTGTACAGAGGCCTACATTACCATTACTTGATTAACTGTTGTATATTATATAAAACATTTAGATAAAATATATTACAAAAATATACATTATATTTTAAGTTCCTTTTTCTACTCCTTTTTCTATAATTCCTGAGATAAGTAGTTCTGGCCCTAGAGTGTTATATATATTAGCATCTGTAGCATGTATCAGGAACATGTTATCATACCTGTGTCTTTTTTACAGAGGACTAATGCCCGATGAAAAGGTGAACGTGTCATATACCCCCGTTAGCTGCAAGAAAGGAACCACGAAACAGGTAATTAATATTTATATTAATTACTGATAACAATCAGGCTAGATGTAAAATCTAGACCTGCAGACATGTCATAGTCTTTCCCGTATACATGAAGATATATGTGTTTTTAATAAGTATATCGTCTATGGACAGCTTTATATATAACACAACCATATCTCAGGTACAGAGATTAGGAACATTCCAAAGTTGACGAGTAAAAAGGTAGCAGAAAGGTGAACATGGGTAACAGGAGTGTCGAGGAGTGTACATGGGTGATAGATGGGTGTACATGGGTGACAGTGGGCGTAGGGAGTAACAGAGGGGGGAACATGGGTGACAGAGAGGTGTTGGGTGTGTAGAGGAGTGTACATGGGTGATAGAGGAGCGTAGAGGAGTGTACATGGTAACAGAGGAGCGGTGTCAGAGGGGTGTAGAGGAGTGTACATGGGTGACAGAGGATCGTAGAGTAGTGTACATGGGTGACAAGGGGACGTAGGGGGTGAAAGAGGGGTGTACGGGGTGATAGAGGGGTGTACATAGGTGACAGAGGGGTGTAGAGGAGTGTACATGGGTGACAGAGGATCGTAGAGTAGTGTACATGGGTGACAGGGGGACGTAGGGGTGAAAGAGGGGTGTACGGGGTGATAGAAGGGTGTACGTAGGTGACAGAGGGGTGTTGGGGTGTAGAGATGTGTACATGGGTGGCAGAGTGCTTTAGAGGAGTGTATATGAGTGATAGATTGGTGTAAATGGGTGAAAGGGGGCGTAGGGGGTGACAGAGTGGTGTAAATTGGTGACAGAGAGGTGTTGGGGGTGTAGAGGAGTGTACGTGGGTGGCAGAGGAGCGCAGAGTAGTATACATGGATAACAGAAGGGTGTAGGGGTGTACATTGGTGATAGAAGGGTGTAGAGGAGTGTACATGGGTGACGGAGGAGCTTAGAGGAGTGTACATGGATAACAGATGGGTGTAGAGGGGTGTACATGGGTGACAGAGCGGTGTAGAGGAGTGTACATGGGTGACAGAGGGGTGTAGAGGAGTGTACATGGGTGACAGAGGGGTGTAGAGGAGTGTACATGGGTGACAGAGGGGTGTAGAGGAGTGTACATGGGTAACAGAGGAGTGAAGAGGAGTGTACAGAGGCCTACATTACCATTACTTGATTAACTGTTGTATATTATATAAAACATTTAGATAAAATATATTACAAAAATATACATTATATTTTAAGTTCCTTTTTCCACTCCTTTTTCTATAATTCCTGAGATAAGTAGTTCTGGCCCTAGAGTGTTATATATATTAGCGTCTGTAGCATGTATCAGGAACATGTTATCATACCTGTGTCTTTTTTACAGAGGACTAATGCCCGGTGAAAAGGTGAACATGTCATATACCCCCGTTAGCTGCAAGAAAGGAACCACGAAACAGGTAATTAATATTTATATTAATTACTGATAACAATCAGGCTAGATGTAAAATCTAGACCTCCAGACATGTCATAGTCTTTCCCGTATACATGAAGATATATGTGTTTTTAATAAGTATATCGTCTATGGACAGCTTTATATATAACACAACCATATCTCAGGTACAGAGATTAGGAACATTCCAAAGTTGACGAGTAAAAAGGTAGCAGAAATGTGAACATGGGTAACAGGAGTGTCGAGGAGTGTACATGGGTGATAGATGGGTGTACATGGGTGACAGTGGGCGTAGGGAGTAACAGAGGGGGGAACATGGGTGACAGAGAGGTGTTGGGTGTGTAGAGGAGTGTACATGGGTGATAGAGGAGCGTAGAGTAGTGTACATGGTAACAGAGGAGTGGTGTCAGAGGGGTGTAGAGGAGTGTACATGGGTGACAGAGGATCGTAGAGTAGTGTACATGGGTGACAAGGGGACGTAGGGGGTGAAAGAGGGGTGTACGGGGTGATAGAGGGGTGTACATAGGTGACAGAGGGGTGTTGGGGGTGTAGAGGTGTGTACATGGGTGGCAGAGTGGTTCAGAGGAGTGAATATGAGTGATAGATGGGTGTAAATGGGTGAAAGGGGGCGTAGGGGGTGACAGAGTGGTGTACATTGGTGACAGAGAGGTGTTGGGGGTGTAGAGGAGTGTACGTGGGTGACAGAGGAGCGCAGAGTAGTACACATGGACAACAGAAGGGTGTAGGGGTGTACATTGGTGATAGAAGGGTGTAGAGGAGTGTACATGGGTGACGGAGGAGCTTAGAGGAGTGTAAATGGGTAACAGATGGGTGTAGAGGGGTGTACATGGGTGACAAGTGGGTGTAGAGGAGTGTACATGGGTGACAGAGGGGTGTAGAGGAGTGTACATGGGTGACAGAGGGGTGTAGAGGAGTGTACATGGGTGACAGAGGATCGTAGAGTAGTGTACATGGGTGACAAGGGGACATAGGGGTGAAAGAGGGGTGTACGGGGTGATAGAAGGGTGTACATAGGTGACAGAGGGGTGTTGGGGGTGTAGAGATGTGTACATGGGTGGCAGAGTGGTTTAGAGGAGTGTATATGAGTGATAGATGGGTGTAAATGGGTGAAAGGGGGCGTAGGCGGTGACAGAGTGGTGTACATTGGTGACAGAGAGGTGTTGGGGGTGTAGAGGAGTGTACGTGGGTGACAGAGGAGCGCAGAGTAGTACACATGGATAACAGAAGGGTGTAGGGGTGTACATTGGTGATAGAAGGGTGTAGAGGAGTGTACATGGGTGACTGAGGAGCTTAGGGGAGTGTAAATGGGTAACAGATGGGTAAACAGGGGTGTACATGGGTGACAGAGGGGTGTAGAGGAGTGTACATGGGTGACAGAGGGGTGTAGAGGAGTGTACATGGGTGACAGAGGATCGCAGAGTAGTGTACATGGGTGAGAGGGGGATGTAGGGGGTAAAAGAGGAGTGTATCCGGTGATAGGAGGGTGTACGTAGGTGACAGAGGGGTGTTGGGGGTGTAGAGATGTGTACATGGGTGGCAGAGTGGTTTAGAGGAGTGTATATGAGTGATAGATGGGTGTAAATGGGTGAAAGGGGGCGTAGGGGGTGACAGAGTGGAGTACATTGGTGACAGAGAGGTTTTTTGGGTGTAGAGGAGTGTACGTGGGTGACAGAGGAGCGCAGAGTAGTGTACATGGATAACAGAAGGGTGTAGGGGTGTACATTGGTGATAGAAGGGTGTAGAGGAGTGTACATGGGTGACAGAGGAGCTTAGTGGAGTGTAAATGGGTAACAGATGGGTGTAGAGGGGTCTACATGGGTGACAGAGCGGTGTAGAGGAGTGTACATGGGTGACAGAGGGGTGTAGAGGAGTGTACATGGGTGACAGAGGGGTGTAGAGGAGTGTACATGGGTGACAGAGGATCATAGAGTAGTGTACATGGGTGACAGGGGGACGTAAGGGGTGAAAGAGGGGTGTACAGGGTGATAGAAGGGTGTACATAGGTGACAGAGGGGTGTTGGGGGTGTAGAGATGTGTACATGGGTGGCAGAGTGATTTAGAGGAGTGTATATGAGTGATAGATGGGTGTAAATGGGTGAAAGGGGGCGTAATGGGTGACAGAGTGGTGTACATTGGTGACAGAGAGGTGTTGGGGGTGTAGAGGAGTGTACGTGGGTGACAGAGGAGCGCAGAGTAATATCCATGGATAACAGAATGGTGTAGGGGTGTACATTGGTGATAGAGGGGTGTAGAGGAGTGTACATGGGTGACGGAGGAGCTTAGAGGAGTGTAAATGGGTAACAGATGAGTGTAGAGGGGTGTACATGGGTGACCTAGCGGTGTAGAGGAGTGTACATGGGTGACAGAGGGGTGTAGAGGAGTGTACATGGGTTACAGAGGGGTGTAGAGTAGTATACATGGGTAACAGAAGGGTGTAGGGGTGTACATTGGTGATAGAGGGGTGTTGGGGGTGTAGAGGAGTGTACGTGGGTGACAAAGGAGCACAGAGTAGTATACATGGATAACAGAAGGGTGTAGGGGTGAACATTGGTGATAGAGGGGTGTAGAGGAGTGTACATGGGTGACGGAGGAGCTTAGAGGAGTGTAAATGGGTAACAGATGGGTGTAGAGGGGTGTACATGGGTGACAGAGCGGTGTAGAGGAGTGTACATGGGTGACAAAGGGGTGTAGAGGAGTGTACATGGGTGACAGAGGGGTGTAGAGGAGTGTACATGGGTGACAGAGGATCGTAGAGTAGTGTACATGGGTGACAGGGGGACGTAGGGGTGAAAGAGGGGTGTACGGGGTGATAGAAGGGTGTACGTAGGTGACATAGGGGTGTTGGGGTGTAGAGATGTGTACATGGGTGGCAGAGTGGTTTAGAGGAGTGTATATGAGTGATAGATTGGTGTAAATGGGTAAAAGGGGGCGTAGGGGGTGACAGAGTGGTGTAAATTGGTGACAGAGAGGTGTTGGGGGTGTAGAGGAGTGTACGTGGGTGGCAGAAGAGCGCAGAGTAGTATACATGGATAACAGAAGGGTGTAGGGGTGTACATTGGTGATAGAAGGGTGTAGAGGAGTGTACATGGGTGACGGAGGAGCTTAGAGGAGTGTACATGGGTAACAGATGGGTGTAGAGGGGTGTACATGGGTGACAGAGGGGTGTAGAGGAGTGTACATGGGTGACAGAGGGGTGTAGAGGAGTGTACATGGGTGACAGAGGGGTGTAGAGGAGTGTACATGGGTGACAGAGGATCATAGAGTAGTGTACATGGGTGACAGGGGGACGTAAGGGGTGAAAGAGGGGTGTACAGGGTGATAGAAGGGTGTACATAGGTGACAGAGGGGTGTTGGGGGTGTAGAGATGTGTACATGGGTGGCAGAGTGATTTAGAGGAGTGTATATGAGTGATAGATGGGTGTAAATGGGTGAAAGGGGGCGTAATGGGTGACAGAGTGGTGTACATTGGTGACAGAGAGGTGTTGGGGGTGTAGAGGAGTGTACGTGGGTGACAGAGGAGCGCAGAGTAATATCCATGGATAACAGAATGGTGTAGGGGTGTACATTGGTGATAGAGGGGTGTAGAGGAGTGTACATGGGTGACGGAGGAGCTTAGAGGAGTGTAAATGGGTAACAGATGAGTGTAGAGGGGTGTACATGGGTGACCTAGCGGTGTAGAGGAGTGTACATGGGTGACAGAGGGGTGTAGAGGAGTGTACATGGGTTACAGAGGGGTGTAGAGTAGTATACATGGGTAACAGAAGGGTGTAGGGGTGTACATTGGTGATAGAGGGGTGTTGGGGGTGTAGAGGAGTGTACGTGGGTGACAAAGGAGCACAGAGTAGTATACATGGATAACAGAAGGGTGTAGGGGTGAACATTGGTGATAGAGGGGTGTAGAGGAGTGTACATGGGTGACGGAGGAGCTTAGAGGAGTGTAAATGGGTAACAGATGGGTGTAGAGGGGTGTACATGGGTGACAGAGCGGTGTAGAGGAGTGTACATGGGTGACAAAGGGGTGTAGAGGAGTGTACATGGGTGACAGAGGGGTGTAGAGGAGTGTACATGGGTGACAGAGGATCGTAGAGTAGTGTACATGGGTGACAGGGGGACGTAGGGGTGAAAGAGGGGTGTACGGGGTGATAGAAGGGTGTACGTAGGTGACATAGGGGTGTTGGGGTGTAGAGATGTGTACATGGGTGGCAGAGTGGTTTAGAGGAGTGTATATGAGTGATAGATGGGTGTAAATGGGTGAAAGGGGGCGTAATGGGTGACAGAGTGGTGTACATTGGTGACAGAGAGGTGTTGGGGGTGTAGAGGAGTGTACGTGGGTGACAGAGGAGCGCAGAGTAATATCCATGGATAACAGAAGGGTGTAGGGGTGTACATTGGTGATAGAGGGGTGTAGAGGAGTGTACATGGGTGACGGAGGAGCTTAGAGGAGTGTAAATGGGTAACAGATGAGTGTAGAGGGGTGTACATGGGTGACCTAGCGGTGTAGAGGAGTGTACATGGGTGACAGAGGGGTGTAGAGGAGTGTACATGGGTTACAGAGGGGTGTAGAGTAGTATACATGGGTAACAGAAGGGTGTAGGGGTGTACATTGGTGATAGAGGGGTGTTGGGGGTGTAGAGGAGTGTACGTGGGTGACAAAGGAGCACAGAGTAGTATACATGGATAACAGAAGGGTGTAGGGGTGAACATTGGTGATAGAGGGGTGTAGAGGAGTGTACATGGGTGACGGAGGAGCTTAGAGGAGTGTAAATGGGTAACAGATGGGTGTAGAGGGGTGTACATGGGTGACAGAGCGGTGTAGAGGAGTGTACATGGGTGACAAAGGGGTGTAGAGGAGTGTACATGGGTGACAGAGGGGTGTAGAGGAGTGTACATGGGTGACAGAGGATCGTAGAGTAGTGTACATGGGTGACAGGGGGACGTAGGGGTGAAAGAGGGGTGTACGGGGTGATAGAAGGGTGTACGTAGGTGACATAGGGGTGTTGGGGTGTAGAGATGTGTACATGGGTGGCAGAGTGGTTTAGAGGAGTGTATATGAGTGATAGATTGGTGTAAATGGGTAAAAGGGGGCGTAGGGGGTGACAGAGTGGTGTAAATTGGTGACAGAGAGGTGTTGGGGGTGTAGAGGAGTGTACGTGGGTGGCAGAAGAGCGCAGAGTAGTATACATGGATAACAGAAGGGTGTAGGGGTGTACATTGGTGATAGAAGGGTGTAGAGGAGTGTACATGGGTGACGGAGGAGCTTAGAGGAGTGTACATGGGTAACAGATGGGTGTAGAGGGGTGTACATGGGTGACAGAGGGGTGTAGAGGAGTGTACATGGGTGACAGAGGGGTGTAGAGGAGTGTACATGGGTAACAGAGGAGTGAAGAGGAGTGTACAGAGGCCTACATTACCATTACTTGATTAACTGTTGTATATTATATAAAACATTTAGATAAAATATATTACAAAAATATACATTATATTTTAAGTTCCTTTTCCACTCCTTTTTCTATAATTCCTGAGATAAGTAGTTCTGGCCCTAGAGTGTTATATATATTAGCGTCTGTAGCATGTATCAGGAACATGTTATCATACCTGTGTCTTTTTTACAGAGGACTAATGCCCGGTGAAAAAGGTGAACGTGTCATATACCCCCGTTAGCTGCAAGAAAGGAACCACGAAACAGGTAATTAATATTTATATTAATTACTGATAACAATCAGGCTAGATGTAAAATCTAGACCTGCAGACATGTCATAGTCTTTCCCGTATACATGAAGATATATGTATTTTTAATAAGTATATCGTCTATGGACAGCTTTATATATAACACAACCATATCTCAGGTACAGAGATTAGGAACATTCCAAAGTTGACGAGTAAAAAGGTAGCAGAAAGGTGAACATGGGTAACAGGAGTGTCGAGGAGTGTACATGGGTGATAGATGGGTGTACATGGGTGACAGTGGGCGTAGGGAGTAACAGAGGGGGGAACATGGGTGACAGAGAGGTGTTGGGTGTGTAGAGGAGTGTACATGGGTGATAGAGGAGCGTAGAGGAGTGTACATGGTAACAGAGGAGTGGTGTCAGAGGGGTGTAGAGGAGTGTACATGGGTGACAGAGGATCGTAGAGTAGTGTACATGGTGACAAGGGGACGTAGGGGGTGAAAGAGGGGTGTACGGGGTGATAGAGGGGTGTACATAGGTGACAGAGGGGTGTTGGGGTGTAGAGGTGTGTACATGGGTGGCAGAGTGGTTCAGAGGAGTGTATATGAGTGATAGATGGGTGTAAATGGGTGAAAGGGGGCGTAGGGGGTGACAGAGTGGTGTACATTGGTGACAGAGAGATGTTGGTGGTGTAGAGGAGTGTACGTGGGTGACAGAGGAGCGCAGAGTAGTATACATGGATAACAGAAGGGTGTAGGGGTGTACATTGGTGATAGAAGGGTGTAGAGGAGTGTACATGGGTGACGGAGGAGCTTAGAGGAGTGTAAATGGGTAACAGATGGGTGTAGAGGGGTGTACATGGGTGACAAAGGGGTGTAGAGGAGTGTACATGGGTGACAGAGGGGTGTAGAGGAGTGTACATGGGTGACAGAGGATCGTAGAGTAGTGTACATGGGTGACAGGGGGACGTAGGGGTGAAAGAGGGGTGTACGGGGTGATAGAAGGGTGTACGTAGGTGACATAGGGGTGTTGGGGTGTAGAGATGTGTACATGGGTGGCAGAGTGGTTTAGAGGAGTGTATATGAGTGATAGATTGGTGTAAATGGGTAAAAGGGGGCGTAGGGGGTGACAGAGTGGTGTAAATTGGTGACAGAGAGGTGTTGGGGGTGTAGAGGAGTGTACGTGGGTGGCAGAAGAGCGCAGAGTAGTATACATGGATAACAGAAGGGTGTAGGGGTGTACATTGGTGATAGAAGGGTGTAGAGGAGTGTACATGGGTGACGGAGGAGCTTAGAGGAGTGTACATGGGTAACAGATGGGTGTAGAGGGGTGTACATGGGTGACAGAGCGGTGTAGAGGAGTGTACATGGGTGACAGAGGGGTGTAGAGGAGTGTACATGGGTGACAGAGGGGTGTAGAGGAGTGTACATGGGTGACAGAGGGGTGTAGAGGAGTGTACATGGGTAACAGAGGAGTGAAGAGGAGTGTACAGAGGCCTACATTACCATTACTTGATTAACTGTTGTATATTATATAAAACATTTAGATAAAATATATTACAAAAATATACATTATATTTTAAGTTCCTTTTTCCACTCCTTTTTCTATAATTCCTGAGATAAGTAGTTCTGGCCCTAGAGTGTTATATATATTAGCGTCTGTAGCATGTATCAGGAACATGTTATCATACCTGTGTCTTTTTTACAGAGGACTAATGCCCGGTGAAAAGGTGAACATGTCATATACCCCCGTTAGCTGCAAGAAAGGAACCACGAAACAGGTAATTAATATTTATATTAATTACTGATAACAATCAGGCTAGATGTAAAATCTAGACCTGCAGACATGTCATAGTCTTTCCCGTATACATGAAGATATATGTGTTTTTAATAAGTATATCGTCTATGGACAGCTTTATATATAACACAACCATATCTCAGGTACAGAGATTAGGAACATTCCAAAGTTGACGAGTAAAAAGGTAGCAGAAAGGTGAACATGGGTAACAGGAGTGTCGAGGAGTGTTCATGGGTGATAGATGGGTGTACATGGGTGACAGTGGGCGTAGGGAGTAACAGAGGGGGGACATGGGTGACAGAGAGGTGTTGGGTGTGTAGAGGAGTGTACATGGGTGATAGAGGAGTGTAGAGGAGTGTACATGGTAACAGAGGAGTGGTGTCAGAGGGGTGTAGAGGAGTGTACATGGGTGACAGAGGATCGTGGAGTAGTGTAAATGGGTGACAAGAGGACGTAGGGGGTGAAAGAGGGGTGTACGGGGTGATAGAGGGGTGTACATAGGTGACAGAGGGGTGTTGGGGGTGTAGAGGTGTGTACATGGGTGGCAGAGTGGTTCAGAGGAGTGTATATGAGTGATAGATGGGTGTAAATGGGTGAAAGGGGGCGTAGGGGGTGACAGAGTGGTGTACATTGGTGACAGAGAGGTGTTGGGGGTGTAGAGGAGTGTACGTGGGTGACAGAGGAGCGCAGAGTAGTATACATGGATAACAGAAGGGTGTAGGGGTGTACATTGGTGATAGAAGGGTGTAGAGGAGTGTACATGGGTGACGGAGGAGCTTAGAGGAGTGTAAATGGGTAACAGATGGGTGTAGAGGGGTGTACATGGGTGACAAAGGGGTGTAGAGGAGTGCACATGGGTGACAGAGGGGTGTAAAGGAGTGTACATGGGTGACAGAGGATCGTAGAGTAGTGTACATGGCTGACAGGGGGACGTAGGGGTGAAAGAGGGGTGTATGGGGTGATAGAAGGGTGTACGTAGGTGACAGAGGGGTGTTGGGGTGTAGAGATGTGTACATGGGTGGCAGAGTGCTTTAGAGGAGTGTATATGAGTGATAGATTGGTGTAAATGGGTGAAAGGGGGCGTAGGGGGTGACAGAGTGGTGTAAATTGGTGACAGAGAGGTGTTGGGGGTGTAGAGGAGTGTACGTGGGTGGCAGAGGAGCGCAGAGTAGTATACATGGATAACAGAAGGGTGTAGGGGTGTACATTAGTGATAGAAGGGTATAGAGGAGTGTACATGGGTGACGGAGGAGCTTAGAGGAGTGTACATGGGTAACAGATGGGTGTAGAGGGGTGTACATGGGTGACAGAGCGGTGTAGAGGAGTGTACATGGGTGACAGAGGGATGTAGAGGAGTGTACATGGGTGACAGAGGGGTGTAGAGGAGTGTATATGGGTGACAGAGGGGTGTAGAGGAGTGTACATTGGTAACAGAGGAGTGAAGAGGAGTGTACAGAGGCCTACATTACCATTACTTGATTAACTGTTGTATATTATATAAAACATTTAGATAAAATATATTACAAAAATATACATTATATTTTAAGTTCCTTTTTCTACTCCTTTTTCTATAATTCCTGAGATAAGTAGTTCTGGCCCTAGAGTGTTATATATATTAGCATCTGTAGCATGTATCAGGAACATGTTATCATACCTGTGTCTTTTTTACAGAGGACTAATGCCCGGTGAAAAGGTGAACGTGTCATATACCCCCGTTAGCTGCAAGAAAGGAACCACGAAACAGGTAATTAATATTTATATTAATTACTGATAACAATCAGGCTAGATGTAAAATCTAGACCTGCAGACATGTCATAGTCTTTCCCGTATACATGAAGATATATGTGTTTTTAATAAGTATATCGTCTATGGACAGCTTTATATATAACACAACCATATCTCAGGTACAGAGATTAGGAACATTCCAAAGTTGACGAGTAAAAAGGTAGCAGAAAGGTGAACATGGGTAACAGGAGTGTCGAGGAGTGTACATGGGTGATAGATGGGTGTACATGGGTGACAGTGGGCGTAGGGAGTAACAGAGGGGGGAACATGGGTGACAGAGAGGTGTTGGGTGTGTAGAGGAGTGTACATGGGTGATAGAGGAGCGTAGAGGAGTGTACATGGTAACAGAGGAGCGGTGTCAGAGGGGTGTAGAGGAGTGTACATGGGTGACAGAGGATCGTAGAGTAGTGTACATGGGTGACAAGGGGACGTAGGGGGTGAAAGAGGGGTGTACGGGGTGATAGAGGGGTGTACATAGGTGACAGAGGGGTGTTGGGGGTGTAGAGGTGTGTACATGGGTGGCAGAGTGGTTCAGAGGAGTGTATATGAGTGATAGATGGGTGTAAATGGGTGAAAGGGGGCGTAGGGGGTGACAGAGTGGTGTACATTGGTGACAGAGAGGTGTTGGGGGTGTAGAGGAGTGTACGTGGGTGACAGAGGAGCGCAGAGTAGTATACATGGATAACAGAAGGGTGTAGGGGTGTACATTGGTGATAGAAGGGTGTAGAGGAGTGTACATGGGTGACGGAGGAGCTTAGAGGAGTGTAAATGGGTAACAGATGGGTGTAGAGGGGTGTACATGGGTGACAAAGGGGTGTAGAGGAGTGTACATGGGTGACAGAGGGGTGTAGAGGAGTGTACATGGGTGACAGAGGATCGTAGAGTAGTGTACATGGGTGACAGGGGGACGTAGGGGTGAAAGAGGGGTGTACGGGGTGATAGAAGGGTGTACGTAGGTGACAGAGGGGTGTTGGGGTGTAGAGATGTGTACATGGGTGGCAGAGTGCTTTAGAGGAGTGTATATGAGTGATAGATTGGTGTAAATGGGTGAAAGGGGGCGTAGGGGGTGACAGAGTGGTGTAAATTGGTGACAGAGAGGTGTTGGGGGTGTAGAGGAGTGTACGTGGGTGGCAGAGGAGCGCAGAGTAGTATACATGGATAACAGAAGGGTGTAGGGGTGTACATTGGTGATAGAAGGGTGTAGAGGAGTGTACATGGGTGACGGAGGAGCTTAGAGGAGTGTACATGGATAACAGATGGGTGTAGAGGGGTGTACATGGGTGACAGAGCGGTGTAGAGGAGTGTACATGGGTGACAGAGGGGTGTAGAGGAGTGTACATGGGTGACAGAGGGGTGTAGAGGAGTGTACATGGGTGACAGAGGGGTGTAGAGGAGTGTACATGGGTAACAGAGGAGTGAAGAGGAGTGTACAGAGGCCTACATTACCATTACTTGATTAACTGTTGTATATTATATAAAACATTTAGATAAAATATATTACAAAAATATACAATATATTTTAAGTTCCTTTTTCCACTCCTTTTTCTATAATTCCTGAGATAAGTAGTTCTGGCCCTAGAGTGTTATATATATTAGCGTCTGTAGCATGTATCAGGAACATGTTATCATACCTGTGTCTTTTTTACAGAGGACTAATGCCCGGTGAAAAGGTGAACATGTCATATACCCCCGTTAGCTGCAAGAAAGGAACCACGAAACAGGTAATTAATATTTATATTAATTACTGATAACAATCAGGCTAGATGTAAAATCTAGACCTCCAGACATGTCATAGTCTTTCCCGTATACATGAAGATATATGTGTTTTTAATAAGTATATCGTCTATGGACAGCTTTATATATAACACAACCATATCTCAGGTACAGAGATTAGGAACATTCCAAAGTTGACGAGTAAAAAGGTAGCAGAAAGGTGAACATGGGTAACAGGAGTGTCGAGGAGTGTACATGGGTGATAGATGGGTGTACATGGGTGACAGTGGGCGTAGTGAGTAACAGAGGGGGGAACATGGGTGACAGAGAGGTGTTGGGTGTGTAGAGGAGTGTACATGGGTGATAGAGGAGCGTAGAGTAGTGTACATGGTAACAGAGGAGTGGTGTCAGAGGGGTGTAGAGGAGTGTACATGGGTGACAGAGGATCGTAGAGTAGTGTACATGGGTGACAAGGGGACGTAGGGGGTGAAAGAGGGGTGTACGGGGTGATAGAGGGGTGTACATAGGTGACAGAGGGGTGTTGGGGGTGTAGAGGTGTGTACATGGGTGGCAGAGTGGTTCAGAGGAGTGAATATGAGTGATAGATGGGTGTAAATGGGTGAAAGGGGGCGTAGGGGGTGACAGAGTGGTGTACATTGGTGACAGAGAGGTGTTGGGGGTGTAGAGGAGTGTACGTGGGTGACAGAGGAGCGCAGAGTAGTACACATGGACAACAGAAGGGTGTAGGGGTGTACATTGGTGATAGAAGGGTGTAGAGGAGTGTACATGGGTGACGGAGGAGCTTAGAGGAGTGTAAATGGGTAACAGATGGGTGTAGAGGGGTGTACATGGGTGACAAGTGGGTGTAGAGGAGTGTACATGGGTGACAGAGGGGTGTAGAGGAGTGTACATGGGTGACAGAGGGGTGTAGAGGAGTGTACATGGGTGACAGAGGATCGTAGAGTAGTGTACATGGGTGACAAGGGGACATAGGGGTGAAAGAGGGGTGTACGGGGTGATAGAAGGGTGTACATAGGTGACAGAGGGGTGTTGGGGGTGTAGAGATGTGTACATGGGTGGCAGAGTGGTTTAGAGGAGTGTATATGAGTGATAGATGGGTGTAAATGGGTGAAAGGGGGCGTAGGCGGTGACAGAGTGGTGTACATTGGTGACAGAGAGGTGTTGGGGGTGTAGAGGAGTGTACGTGGGTGACAGAGGAGCGCAGAGTAGTACACATGGATAACAGAAGGGTGTAGGGGTGTACATTGGTGATAGAAGGGTGTAGAGGAGTGTACATGGGTGACTGAGGAGCTTAGGGGAGTGTAAATGGGTAACAGATGGGTAAACAGGGGTGTACATGGGTGACAGAGGGGTGTAGAGGAGTGTACATGGGTGACAGAGGGGTGTAGAGGAGTGTACATGGGTGACAGAGGATCGCAGAGTAGTGTACATGGGTGAGAGGGGGATGTAGGGGGTAAAAGAGGAGTGTATCCGGTGATAGGAGGGTGTACGTAGGTGACAGAGGGGTGTTGGGGGTGTAGAGATGTGTACATGGGTGGCAGAGTGGTTTAGAGGAGTGTATATGAGTGATAGATGGGTGTAAATGGGTGAAAGGGGGCGTAGGGGGTGACAGAGTGGAGTACATTGGTGACAGAGAGGTTTTTGGGGTGTAGAGGAGTGTACGTGGGTGACAGAGGAGCGCAGAGTAGTGTACATGGATAACAGAAGGGTGTAGGGGTGTACATTGGTGATAGAAGGGTGTAGAGGAGTGTACATGGGTGACAGAGGAGCTTAGTGGAGTGTAAATGGGTAACAGATGGGTGTAGAGGGGTCTACATGGGTGACAGAGCGGTGTAGAGGAGTGTACATGGGTGACAGAGGGGTGTAGAGGAGTGTACATGGGTGACAGAGGGGTGTAGAGGAGTGTACATGGGTGACAGAGGATCATAGAGTAGTGTACATGGGTGACAGGGGGACGTAAGGGGTGAAAGAGGGGTGTACAGGGTGATAGAAGGGTGTACATAGGTGACAGAGGGGTGTTGGGGGTGTAGAGATGTGTACATGGGTGGCAGAGTGATTTAAAGGAGTGTATATGAGTGATAGATGGGTGTAAATGGGTGAAAGGGGGCGTAATGGGTGACAGAGTGGTGTACATTGGTGACAGAGAGGTGTTGGGGGTGTAGAGGAGTGTACGTGGGTGACAGAGGAGCGCAGAGTAATATCCATGGATAACAGAATGGTGTAGGGGTGTACATTGGTGATAGAGGGGTGTAGAGGAGTGTACATGGGTGACGGAGGAGCTTAGAGGAGTGTAAATGGGTAACAGATGAGTGTAGAGGGGTGTACATGGGTGACCTAGCGGTGTAGAGGAGTGTACATGGGTGACAGAGGGGTGTAGAGGAGTGTACATGGGTTACAGAGGGGTGTAGAGTAGTATACATGGGTAACAGAAGGGTGTAGGGGTGTACATTGGTGATAGAGGGGTGTTGGGGGTGTAGAGGAGTGTACGTGGGTGACAAAGGAGCACAGAGTAGTATACATGGATAACAGAAGGGTGTAGGGGTGAACATTGGTGATAGAGGGGTGTAGAGGAGTGTACATGGGTGACGGAGGAGCTTAGAGGAGTGTAAATGGGTAACAGATGGGTGTAGAGGGGTGTACATGGGTGACAGAGCAGTGTAGAGGAGTGAACATGGGTGACAGAGGGGTGTAGAGGAGTGTACATGGGTGACAGAGGGGTGTAGAGGAGTGTACATGGGTAACAGAGGAGTGAAGAGGAGTGTACAGAGGCCTACATTACCATTACTTGATTAACTGTTGTATATTATATAAAACATTTAGATAAAATATATTACAAAAATATACATTATATTTTAAGTTCCTTTTTCCACTCCTTTTTCTATAATTCCTGAGATAAGTAGTTCTGGCCCTAGAGTGTTATATATATTAGCGTCTGTAGCATGTATCAGGAACATGTTATCATACCTGTGTCTTTTTTACAGAGGACTAATGCCCGGTGAAAAGGTGAACGTGTCATATACCCCCGTTAGCTGCAAGAAAGGAACCACGAAACAGGTAATTAATATTTATATTAATTACTGATAACAATCAGGCTAGATGTAAAATCTAGACCTCCAGACATGTCATAGTCTTTCCCGTATACATGAAGATATATGTGTTTTTAATAAGTATATCGTCTATGGACAGCTTTATATATAACACAACCATATCTCCGGTACAGAGATTAGGAACATTCCAAAGTTGACGAGTAAAAAGGTAGCAGAAAGTGGAACATTGGTAACAGCAGTGTCGAGGAGTGTACATGGGTGGCAGAGTGGTTTAGAGAGGAGTGTACATGGGTGACAGGGGGACGTGGGGGTGAAAGAGGGGAGTACGGGGTGATAGAGGGGTGTACATAGGTTACAGAGGGGTGTTGGGGGTGTAGAGATGTGTACATGGGTGGCAGAGTGGTTCAGAGGAGTGTATATGAGTGATAGATGGGTGTAAATGGGTGAAAGGGGGCGTAGGGGGTGACAGAGTGGTGTACATTGGTGACAGAGAGGTGTTGGGGGCATAGAGGAGTGTACGTGGGTTACAGAGGTGCGCAGAGTAGTATACATGGATAACAGAAGGGTGTAGAGGTGTACATTGGTGATAGAAGGGTGTAGAGGAGTGTACATGGGTGACGGAGGAGTGTAAATGGGTATCAGATGGGTGTAGAGGGGTGTACATGGGTGACAGAGGGGTGTAGAGGAGTGTACATGGGTGACAGAGGGGTGTAGAGGAGTGTACATGGGTGACTGAGGGGTGTAGAGGAGTGTACATGGGTGACAGAGGGGTGTAGAGAAGTGTACATGGGTAACAGAGGAGTGTACAAAGGCCTACATTACCATTACTTGATTAACTGTTGTATATTATATAAAACATTTAGATAAAATATTTTACAAAAATATACATTTTATTTTAAGTTCCTTTTTCCACTCCTTTTTCCATAATTCCTGAGTTAAGTAGTTCTGGCCCTAGAGTGTTATATATATTAGCGTCTGTAGCATGTATCAGGAACATGTTATCATACCTGTGTCTTTTTTACAGATGACTGATGCCCGACATATACCCCCGTCAGCTGCAAGAAAGGAACCACGAAACAGGTAATTAATATTTATATTAATTACTGATAACAATCAGGTTAGATGTAAAATCTAGACCTGCAGACATGTCATAGTCTTTCCCGTAAATATGAAGATATATGTGTTTTTAATAAGTATATCGTCTATGGACAGCTTTATATATAACACAACCATATCTCAGGTACAGAGATTAGGAACATTCCAAAGTTGACGACTAAAAAGGTAGCAGAAAGGTGAACATGGGTAACAGGAGTGTCGAGGAGTGTACATGGGTGATAGATGGGTGTACGTGGGTGACAGTGGGCGTAGGGAGTAACAGAGGGGGGAACATGGGTGACAGAGAGGTGTTGGGTGTGTAGAGGAGTGTACATGGGTGATAAAGGAGCGTAGAGGAGTGTACATGGTAACAGAGGAGTGGTGTCAGAGGGGTGTAGAGGAGTGTACATGGGTGACAGAGGATCGTAGAGTAGTGTACATGGGTGACAGGGGGACGTAGGGGGTGAAAGAGGGGAGTACGGGGTGATAGAGGGGTGTACGTAGGTGACAGAGGGGTGTTGGGGGTGTAGAGGTGTGTACATGGGTGGCAGAGTGGTTCAGAGGAGTGTATATGAGTGATAGATGGGTGTTAATGGGTGAAAGGGGGCGTAGGGGGTGACAAAGTGGTGTACATTGGTGACAGAGAGGTGTTGGGGGTGTAGAGGAGTGTACGTGGGTGACAGAGGAGCGCAGAGTAGTATCCATGTATAACAGAAGGGTGTAGGGGTGTACATTGGTGATAGAGGGGTGTAGAGGAGTGTACATGGGTGACGGAGGAGCTTAGAGGAGTGTAAATGGGTAACAGATGGGTGTAGAGGGGTGTACATGGGTGACAGAGCGGTGTAGAGGAGTGTACATGGGTGACAGAGGGGTGTAGAGGAGTGTACATGGGTGACAGAGGGGTGTAGAGGAGTGTACATGGGTGACAGAGGATCGTAGAGTAGTGTACATGGGTGACAGGGGGACGTAGGGGGTGAAAGAGGGGTGTACGGGGTGATAGAAGGGTGTACATAGGTGACAGAGGGGTGTTGGGGGTGTAGAGATGTGTACATGGGTGGCAGAGTGGTTTAGAGGAGTGTATATGAGTGATAGATGGGTGTAAATGGGTGAAAGGGGGCGTAGGCGGTGACAGAGTGGTGTACATTGGTGACAGAGAGGTGTTGGAGGTGTAGAGGAGTGTACGTGGGTGACAGAGGAGCGCAGAGTAGTACACATGGATAACAGAAGGGTGTAGGGGTGTACATTGGTGATAGAAGGGTGTAGAGGAGTGTACATGGGTGACGGAGGAGCTTAGGGGAGTGTAAATGGGTAACAGATGGGTGTACAGGGGTGTACATGGGTGACAGAGGGGTGTAGAGGAGTGTACATGGGTGACAGAGGGGTGTAGAGGAGTGTACATGGGTGACAGAGGATCGCAGAGTAGTGTACATGGGTGAGAGGGGGACGTATGGGGTAAAAGAGGGGTGTATCCGGTGATAGAAGGGTGTACGTAGGTGACAGATGGGTGTTGGGGGTGTAGAGATGTGTACATGGGTGGCAGAGTGGTTTAGAGGAGTGTATATGAGTGATAAATGGGTGTAAATGGGTGAAAGGGGGCGTAGGGGGTGACAGAGTGGAGTACATTGGTGACAGAGAGGTTTTGGGGGTGTAGAGGAGTGTACGTGGGTGACAGAGGAGCGCAGAGTAGTGTACAAGGATAACAGAAGGGTGTAGGGGTGTACATTGTTGATAGAAGGGTGTAGAGGAGTGTACATGGGTGACAGAGGAGCTTAGAGGAGTGTAAATGGGTAACAGATGGGTGTAGAGGGGTCTACATGGGTGACAGAGCGGTGAGGAGGAGTGTACATGGGTGAAAGAGGGGTGTAGAGGAGTGTACATGGGTGATAGATGGGTGTACATGGGTGACAGTGGGCGTAGGGAGTAACAGAGGGGTGTACATGGGTGACAGAGAGGGTTTGGGTGTGTAGAGGAGTGTACATGGGTGATAGAGGAGCGTAGAGGAGTGTACATGGTAACAGAGGAGTGGTGTCAGAGGGGTGTAGAGGAGTGTACATGGGTGACAGAGGATCGTAGAGTAGTGTACATGGGTGACAGGGGGACGTAGGGGATGAAAGAGGGGTGTACGGGGAGATAGAATGGTGTACACAGGTGACAGAGGGGTGTTGGGGGTGTAGAGATGTGTACATGGGTGGCAGAGTGGTTTAGAGAAGTGTATATGAGTGATAGATCGGTGTAAATTGGTGAAAGGGGGCGTAGGGGGTGACAGAGTGGTGTACATTGGTGACAGAGAGGTGTTGGGGTGTAGAGGAGTGTACGTGGGTGACAGAGGAGCGCAGAGTAGTATACATGGATAACAGAAGGGTGTAGGGGTGTACATTGGTGATAGAAGGGTGTAGAGGAGTGTACATGGGTGACGGAGGAGCTTAGAGGAGTGTAAATGGGTAACAGATGGGTGTAGAGGGGTGTACATGGGTGACAAAGGGGTGTAGAGGAGTGTACATGGGTGACAGAGGGGTGTAGAGGAGTGTACATGGGTGACAGAGGATCGTAGAGTAGTGTACATGGGTGACAGGGGGACGTAGGGGTGAAATAGGGGTGTACGGGGTGATAGAAGGGTGTACGTAGGTGACAGAGGGGTTTTGGGGGTGTAGAGATGTGTACATGGGTGGCAGAGTGGTTTAGAGGAGTGTATATGAGTGTTAGATGGGTGTAAATGGGTGAAAGGGGGCGTAGGGGGTGACAGAGTGGTGTACATTGGTGACAGAGAGGTGTTGGGGGTGTAGAGGAGTGTACGTGGGTGGCAGAGGAGCGAAGAGTAGTATACATGGATAACAGAAGGGTGTAGGGGTGTACATTGGTGATAGAAGGGTGTAGAGTAGTGTACATGGGTGACGGAGTAGCTTTGAGGAGTGTACATGGGTAACAGATGGGTGTAGAGGGGTGTACATGGGTGACAGAGCGGTGTAGAGGAGTGTACATGGGTGACAGAGGGGTGTAGAGGAGTGTACATGGGTGACAGAGGGGTGTAGAGGAGTGTACATGGGTGACAGAGGGGTGTAGAGGAGTGTTCATGGGTAACAGAGTAGTGAAGAGGAGTGTACAGAGGCCTACATTACCATTACTTGATTAACTGTTGTATATTATATAAAACATTTAGATAAAATATATTACCAAAATATACATTATATTTTAAGTTCCTTTTTCCCCTCCTTTTTCTATAATTCCTGAGATAAGTAGTTCTGGCCTTAGAGTGTTATATATATTAGCGTCTGTAGCATGTATCAGGAACATGTTATCATACCTGTGTCTTTTTTACAGAGGACTAATGCCCGGTGAAAAGGTGAGCGTGTCATATACCCCCGTCAGCTGCAAGAAAGGAACCACGAAACAGGTAATTAATATTTATATTAATTACTGATAACAATCAGGCTAGATGTAAAATCTAGACCTGCAGACATGTCATAGTCTTTCCCGTATACATGAAGATATATGTGTTTTTAATAAGTATATCTTTAATAAGTATATCGTCTATGGACAGCTTTATATATAACACAACCATATCTCAGGTACAGAGATTAGGAACATTCCAAATTTGACGAGTAAAAAGGTAGCAGGAAGGTGAACATGGGTAACAGAAGTGTCGAGGAGTGTACATGGGTGATAGATGGGTGTACATGGGTGACAGTGGGCGTAGGGAGTAACAGAGGGGTGTACATGGGTGACAGAGAGGGTTTGGGTGTGTAGAGGAGTGTACATGGGTGATAGAGGAGCGTAGAGGAGTGTACATGGCAACAGAGGAGTGGTGTCAGAGGGGTGTAGAGGAGTGTACATGGGTGACAGAGGATCGTAGAGTAGTGTACATAGGTGACAAGGGGACGTAGGGGGTGAAAGAGGGGTGTACGGGGTGATAGAGGGGTGTACATAGGTGACAGAGGGGTGTTGGGGGTGTAGAGGTGTGTACGTGGGTGGCAGAGTGGTTCAGAGGAGTGTATATGAGTGATAGATGGGTGTAAATGGGTGAAAGGGGGCGTAGGGGGTGACAGAGTGGTGTACATTGGTGACAGAGAGGTGTTGGGGGTGTAGAGGAGTGTACGTGGGTGACAGAGGAGCGCAGAGTAGTATACATGGATAACAGAAGGGTGTAGGGGTGTACATTGGTGATAGAGGGGTGTAGAGGAGTGTACATGGGTGACGGAGGAGCTTAGAGGAGTGTAAATGGGTAACAGATGGGTGTAGAGGGGTGTACATGGGTGACAGAGCGGTGTAGAGGAGTGTACATGGGTGAGAGAGGGGTGTAGAGGAGTGTACATTGGTGAAAGAGGATCGTAGAGTAGTGTACATGGGTGATAGGGGGACGTAGGGGGTGAAAGAGGGGTGTATGGGGTGATAGAAGGGTGTACATAGGTGACAGAGGGGTGTTGGGGGTGTAGAGATGTGTACATTGTTGGCAGAGTGGTTTAGAGGAGTGTATATGAGTGATAGATTGGCGTAAATGGGTGAAAGGGGGCGTAGGGGGTGACAGAGTGGTGTACATTGGTGACAGAGAGGTGTTGGGGGTGTAGAATAGTGTACATGGGTGACAGAGGGGTGTAGAGGAGTGTACATGGGTAACAGAGTAGTGAAGAGGAGTGTACAGAGGCCTACATTACCATTACTTGATTAACTGTTGTATATTTTTGTAATATATTTTATCTAAATGTTTTATATAATATACATTATATTTTAAGTTCCTTTTTCCCCTCCTTTTTCTATAATTCCTGAGATAAGTAGTTCTGGCCATAGAGTGTTATATATATTAGCGTCTGTAGCATGTATCAGGAACATGTTATCATACCTGTGTCTTTTTTACAGAGGACTAATGCCCGGTGAAAAGGTGAGCGTGTCATATACCCCCGTCAGCTGCAAGAAAGGAACCACGAAACAGGTAATTAATATTTATATTAATTACTGATAACAATCAGGCTAGATGTAAAATCTAGACCTGCAGACATGTCATAGTCTTTCCCGTATACATGAAGATATATGTGTTTTTAATAAGTATATCTTTAATAAGTATATCGTCTATGGACAGCTTTATATATAACACAACCATATCTCAGGTACAGAGATTAGGAACATTCCAAATTTGACGAGTAAAAAGGTAGCAGGAAGGTGAACATGGGTAACAGGAGTGTCGAGGAGTGTACATGGGTGATAGATGGGTGTACATGGGTGACAGTGGGCGTAGGGAGTAACAGAGGGGTGTACATGGGTGACAGAGAGGTGTTGGGTGTGTAGAGGAGTGTACATGGGTGATAGGGGAGCGTAGAGGAGTGTACATGGTAACAGAGGAGTGGTGTCAGAGGGGTGTAGAGGAGTGTACATGGGTGACAGAGGATCGTAGAGTAGTGTACATGGGTGACAAGGGGACGTAGGGGGTGAAAGAGGGGTGTACGGGGTGATAGAGGGGTGTACATAGGTGACAGAGGGGTGTTGGGGGTGTAGAGGTGTGTACGTGGGTGGCAGAGTGGTTCAGAGGAGTGTATATGAGTGACAGATGGGTGTAAATGGGTGAAAGGGGGCGTAGGGGGTAACAGAGTGGTGTACATTGGTGACAGAGAGGTGTTGGGGGTGTAGAGGAGTGTACGTGGGTGACAGAGGAGCGCAGAGTAGTATACATGGATAACAGAAGGGTGTAGGGGTGTACATTGGTGATAGAGGGGTGTAGAGGAGTGTACATGGGTGACGGAGGAGCTTAGAGGAGTGTAAATGGGTAACAGATGGGTGTAGAGGGGTGTACATGGGTGACAGAGCGGTGTAGAGGAGTGTACATGGGTGACAGAGGGGTGTAGAGGAGTGTACATGGGTGACAGAGGGGTGTAGAGGAGTGTACATGGGTGAAAGAGGATCGTAGAGTAGTGTACATGGGTGATAGGGGGACGTAGGGGGTGAAAGAGGGGTGTATGGGGTGATAGAAGGGTGTACATAGGTGACAGAGGGGTGTTGGGGGTGTAGAGATGTGTACATTGGTGGCAGAGTGGTTTAGAGGAGTGTATATGAGTGATAGATTGGCGTAAATGGGTGAAAGGGGGCGCAGGGGGTGACAGAGTGGTGTACATTGGTGACAGAGAGGTGTTGGGGGTGTAGAGGAGTGTACGTGGGTGACAGAGGAGTGCAGAGTAATATACATGGATAACAGAATGGTGTAGGGGTGTACATTGGTGATAGAAGGGTGTAGAGGAGTGTACATGGGTGACGGAGGAGCTTAGAGGAGTGTAAATGGGTAACAGATGGGTGTAGAGGAGTGTACATGGGTGACAGAGCGGTGTAGAGGAGTGTACATGGTTGACAGAGGGGTGTAGTGGACTGTACATGGGTGACAGAGGGACGTAGAAGAGTGTACATGAGTGACAGAGGGGTGTAGAGGAGTGTACATGGGTAACAGAGGATTGTAGAGGAGTGTACAGAGGCCTACATTACCATTAATTGATTAACTGTTGTATATTATATAAAACATTTAGATAAAATATATTACAAAAATATACATTATATTTTAAGTTTTTTTTTCCACTCCTTTTTCTATAATTCCTGAGATAAGTAGTTCTGGCCCTAGAGTGTTATATATATTAGCGTCTGTAGCATGTATCAGGAACATGTTATCATACCTGTGTCTTTTTTACAGATGACTGAAGCCCGGTGAAAAGATGAACGTGACATATACCCCCATCAGCTCCAAGAAAGGAACCACGAAACAGGTAATTAATATTTATATTAATTACTGATAACAATCAGGCTAGATGTAAAATCTAGACCTGCAGACATGTCATAGTCTTTCCCGTATACATGAAGATATATGTGTTTTTAATAAGTATATCGTCTATGGACAGCTTTATATATAACACAACCATATCTCAGGTACAGAGATTAGGAACATTCCAAAGTTGACGAGTAAAAAGGTAGCAGAAAGGGAAACATGGGTAACAGGAGTGTCGAAGAGTGTACATGGGCTGCAGAGTGGTTTAGAGGAGTGTACATGGGTGATAGATGGGTGTACATGGGTGACAGGGGGCGTAGGGTGTGACAGAGGGGTGTACATGGGTGACAGAGGTGTTGGGTGTGTAGAGGAGTGTACATGGGTAATAGGGGAGCATAGAGGAGTGTACATGGTAACAGAGGAGTGTAGAGGAGTGTACATGGGCATCAGAAGGGTGTAGAGGAGTGTACATGGGTGACAGAGGAGCGTAGAGGAGTTTACATGGGTAACAGAGGAGTGTACATGGGTGCCAGGAGGATGTAGGGGGTGAAAGAGGGGTGTACGGGGTAATAGAGGGGTGTACATAGGTGACAGAGGGGTGTTGGGGGTGTAGAGGTGTGTACATGGGTGGAAGAGTGGTTTAGAGGAGTGTATATGAGTGATAGATGGGTGTAAATGGGTGAAATGGGGCGTAGGGGGTGACAGAGTGGTGTATATTGGTGACAGAGAGGTGTTGGGGGTGTAGATGAGTGTACGTGGGTGACAGAGGAGCGCAGAGTAGTATACATGGATAACAGAAAGGTGTAGGGGTGTACATTGGTGATAGAAGTTTGTAGAGGAGTGTACATGGGTGACGGAGGAGCTTAGAGGAGTGTAAATGGGTAACAGATGGGTGTAGAGGGGTGAACATGGGTGACAGAGGGGTGTAGAGGAGTGTACATGCGTGCCAGAGGGGTGTAGAGGAGTGTACATGGGTGACAGAGGGGTGTAGAGGAGTGTACATGGGTAACAGAGGAGTGTAGAGGAGTGTACATGGGTGACAGAGGGGTGTAGAGGAGTGTACATGGGTGACAGAGGGGTGTAGAGGAGTGTACATGGGTGACAGAGGGGTGTAGAGAAGTGTACATGGGTAACAGAGGAGTGTACAAAGGCCTACATTACCATTACTTGATTAACTGTTGTATATTATATAAAACATTTAGATAAAATATTTTACAAAAATATACATTATATTTTTAGTTCCTTTTTCCACTCCTTTTTCTATAATTCCTGAGATAAGTAGTTCTGGCCCTAGAGTGTTATATATATTAGCGTCTGTAGCATGTATCAGGAACATGTTATCATACCTGTGTCTTTTTTACAGATGACTGAAGCCCGGTGAAAAGATGAACGTGACATATACCCCCATCAGCTCCAAGAAAGGAACCACGAAACAGGTAATTAATATTTATATTAATTACTGATAACAATCAGGCTAGATGTAAAATCTAGACCTGCAGACATGTCATAGTCTTTCCCGTATACATGAAGATATATGTGTTTTTAATAAGTATATCGTCTATGGACAGCTTTATATATAACACAACCATATCTCAGGTACAGAGATTAGGAACATTCCAAAGTTGACGAGTAAAAAGGTAGCAGAAAGGGAAACATGGGTAACAGGAGTGTCGAAGAGTGTACATGGGCTGCAGAGTGGTTTAGAGGAGTGTACATGGGTGATAGATGGGTGTACATGGGTGACAGGGGGCGTAGGGTGTGACAGGGGGGTGTACATGGGTGACAGAGGTGTTGGGTGTGTAGAGGAGTGTACATGGGTAATAGGGGAGCATAGAGGAGTGTACATGGTAACAGAGGAGTGTAGAGGAGTGTACATGGGCATCAGAAGGGTGTAGAGGAGTGTACATGGGTGACAGAGGAGCGTAGAGGAGTTTACATGGGTAACAGAGGAGTGTACATGGGTGCCAGGAGGATGTAGGGGGTGAAAGAGGGGTGTACGGGGTAATAGAGGGGTGTACATAGGTGACAGAGGGGTGTTGGGGGTGTAGAGGTGTGTACATGGGTGGAATAGTGGTTTAGAGGAGTGTATATGAGTGATAGATGGGTGTAAATGGGTGAAATGGGGCGTAGGGGGTGACAGAGTGGTGTATATTGGTGACAGAGAGGTGTTGGGGGTGTAGATGAGTGTACGTGGGTGACAGAGGAGCGCAGAGTAGTATACATGGATAACAGAAAGGTGTAGGGGTGTACATTGGTGATAGAAGTTTGTAGAGGAGTGTACATGGGTGACGGAGGAGCTTAGAGGAGTGTAAATGGGTAACAGATGGGTGTAGAGGGGTGAACATGCGTGCCAGAGGGGTGTAGAGGAGTGTACATGGGTGACAGAGGGGTGTAGAGGAGTGTACATGGGTAACAGAGGAGTGTAGAGGAGTGTACATGGGTGACAGAGGGGTGTAGAGGAGTGTACATGGGTGACAGAGGGGTGTAGAGGAGTGTACATGGGTGACAGAGGGGTGTAGAGGAGTGTACATGGGTAACAGAGGAGTGTAGAGGAGTGTACATGGGTGACAGAGGGGTGTAGAGGAGTGTACATGGGTGACAGAGGGGTGTAGAGGAGTGTACATGGGTGACAGAGGGGTGTAGAGAAGTGTACATGGGTAACAGAGGAGTGTACAAAGGCCTACATTACCATTACTTGATTAACTGTTGTATATTATATAAAACATTTAGATAAAATATTTTACAAAAATATACATTATATTTTAAGTTCCTTTTTCCACCCCTTTTTCCATAATTCCTGAGATAAGTAGTTCTGGCCCTAGAGTGTTATATATATTAGCATCTGTAGCATGTATCAGGAACATGTTATCATACCTGTGTCTTTTTTACAGATGACTGATGCCCGGTGGAAAGGTGAACGTGATATATACCCCCGTCAGCTGCAAGAAAGGAACCACGAAACAGGTAATTAATATTTATATTAATTACTGATAACAATCAGGCTAGATGTAAAATCTAGACCTGCAGACTTGTCATAGTCTTTCCCGTATACATGAAGATATATGTGTTTTTAATAAGTATATCGTGCTGGCACTATTTTTCTATGAATAACTGCAACAACCAGCATGCACAAACAACCAAAGGACATGTTTGGCGATGTAGTAGTGTGCCTCCAGCTGTTGCATAACTACAGCTTCCAGCATGCCCTTCAGATGTCAATACATGCTGAGAGTTGTAGTTTTGCAACAGCTGAAGTCAAACTGGTTGTGAAACACAAAGTTTGTTACCTAACTCAGTGTTTTGCAACCAGTGTGCCTCCAGCTGTTCCAAACTACAACTCCCAGCATGCACTGACAGACCATACATGCTGGGAGTTTAAGTTTTGGAATGTCTGTAGGCACACTGGTGGCAAAACACAGTTAAGTAACAATTTATGTTTTGCAACCAGTGTGCCTCCAGCTGTTGCTTTACTGCAACTCCCAGCATGCACGGAAAACCAAAGGGCATGCTGAGAGTTGTACTTTTGCAACAGCTGGAGGTTCCCTTCCCCCCCCCCCCCTCCCATGTGAATGTATAGGGTACATTCGCACGGGCGGGTTCTTACAGTGAGTTACCGCATCAAGCTTGTGCTGTGGCAAATTTTCTGTATACCTGTAAACGCTGTAAACCCCCGCCCATGTGAATGTACCCTAAAAACACTACACTATACCTTCACAAAATAAAAAGTAAGACACTACATATACACATATCCCTACACAGTAACACCCCCCCCCCCCCCAATAAAAAAAAAATAAAAAACCTCTCATACGTCACTGTTTCCAAGACGGAGCCTCTGCACAACTCCCAGTATTGCCGGACAGCCACCGACTGTGAAGGCATGCTTGGAGTTTTGCAACAGCTGGAGGCACCCTGTTTGGGAAACACTGCCATAGCGTATTTTGGTGGCGGATGCAAATCCCCAAATTAGGCCTCAAATGCGCATGGCACTCTCTCGCTTTGGAGCCCTGTCGTATTTCAAAGCAATAGTTTAGTGCCACATATGGGGTGTTTCCGTACTCGGGAGAAATTGCGTTACAAATTTTGGGGGCATTTTCTCCTATTACCCCTTGTAAAAATGTAACATTTGGGGGGGGGGGGGGGGGAAACAGCATTTAAGTGAAAAAAAAATATTCTTTACACATCCAACTCTAACAAAAAGTAATAAAACACCTGTGGGGTGTAAAGGCTCACTGTACCCCTTGTTACATTCCTTGAGGGGTTCCTTTTTTTGCTGTTCTGGCACCACAGGGGCTTCCTAAATGTGACATGCCCCCCAAAAACCATTTCAGAGAAACTTACTCTCCAAAATCCTATTGTTGCTCCTTCTCTTCTGAGCCCTCTAGTGCTCCTACAGAGCACTTAAAGGGGTATTCCGCCCCTAGCATCTTATCCCCTATCCAAAAGATAGCGGATTAGATGTCAGATCGCCGGGGTTCCGCTGCTGGGGACCCCCGGGATCTCTGCTGCGGCACCCCGCTATCATTACTACACAGCGCAAACTCGCTCTGTGCGTAATGACGGGCAATACAGGGGCCGGAGCATCGTTACGTCACGGCTCCGCCCCTCATG